>NW_024087259.1:0-134085 GCF_009730915.1 Dioscorea cayenensis subsp. rotundata
GTGGATCAGGCATGGGCCTTGGAGGGAGAAACTGGCATAATCAAAGTCCGGCGACAGGAAGGTGGAGAAAATGGGATTGGAGGCGAGAAGGTCGAGGGAAAGGAGGATGAGATCGGAAGAATTGGGGCTGGTGCTTTGAGGCGGCGAGCTTCTGAATAAGAGAGAAAGGAGGATCCGTGGAGACGCCATTGATGGAGAGCTTCAGATCTCCAAGCACGAAGGCTTCAGGAAGTGGAGGGCGGAGGGAGTGGCGAGCGAGGATCGAATAGGGGAAGACAATTGATGGAGAGCTTCAGATCTCCAAGCACGAGACTGAGAGTGGAGGAGGGCAGAGAGTGGCGAAGCGAGATCGAATAGGAGGAGAACAAGGTGTTGAAGAAACTTGGTATGAGATTGAGAGGGTGAAGATTATATAATATCTTTTTATTATATTATTAATTTTATTTAGTGGAAATTAAAAAAGCACTAGAAGTTTGTAAAATTGCCAAAAAAACACAGATTAGTTTTCTGATCACAGCACTCCTTTTTAAAAGTCTATGTTTTTCAAACCCCCAAACCACATGTAGCGGATGTGAGCGGAGTGAGTTTCAAATTTTTTTGAATGAAAATGCCCTTGCATGGGGAGTCGTGGTGCTGACCATCTCGGCGATTTGAGAGGAAGTGGGCGGTTTTCAGTAGGAGTAACCCGAGAGGCAATTTATTGGAGCTAGTTTAATTGCTTTTTCTCGACTCACGTCTTGACTTTTCCATTTCGAAGCTGTCTCGAAGTTGTCTCTACCGTGAAAGCCTCTGTAATTAGCATTTCATCGACTTTTCCCTTTCCACGGTATCTCGAAGGAGAAGTCCCCATGTGACTAGTTGGCATTTCATCGGTTCTGCATCTAAGGTATTGAGTATGGTTTTATGTTAAGCATTACATTCTGAAAGAAAGATTTTTTTCGGTTTTTGTTTTGTGCTCATGTTTTTTTGTTGGAAGATATTGAAGTCTGCGAGGGATTTCTCGGTGGGGTTTTTGTTAGTCTGCGAGGGAGATTTCTCGGCTAGGGTTTTTGTTTTGTTTTTGCATTTTCGTATGTATACACTATCGAAATAGTTTTTTTCGATTGTTATGATTTAGTGTAATATTTATAATGTACATTTCCGTTTCGTTTGATATGGTTGCGAGTTTCTGAAATGAGGTTGGCGTTTAAGAAATGAGATATTCTGAGTTTAACATTTGTTGTCTCGTTTAAAGTATTCTACGTCTACTGTTTAACAAAAATGGGTCTCTGTTTAACATTTTATATCTACGTTTAATAAGCGAGAGTTCTGAGTTTAAAAACCTTATATTTCAGCTTAAACTTTTTGTCGATCTGCGTGTTGAATGTGTTGTTATTATCGCGAGCTTGTGATTATGGCGGTCGACCCTAGTTAATGGGCGTTGCTATTTGACACGGTTGTGGAGACCTTAGGTGAATTGAAAGTTAACATGACCCCTCGACATTTGGGAGATTATTCGAAGGACACCGTTTGCGGTTATTTGGTGGAAGCCCGTATACCAAGAGGGCCCTTCTTGATTCTCTTTTTGCAAAGATGCGATGGTCGCGCAGATAAATTCGAGGATCGGGGAAAGCTGCTGAGTTTGAGACCTCGAGATGTGGCCCTCGTTCTTGAGTGCTGCGTTGCGATGGCGGCGCGGTGGTCTTTCGGAAGAAGAAAAACCGGTCGGCGTTCGAAGGCGGTATCTATCGAAAGACCTACGAGAGCCAGGAGACTCCATCGAGAGCACTCTGGTGCAACTTGTTCGACGGAGGGAGAAGAAGATAATTTTTGTCAAACTCGATGGTGTACCTCGTGGGGACGAGTCCTCTTCCCAAATACATCATGCTCGGTTCGAGGCTGGATGCGTTGATTACGTCGATGATCTACCGGCCGTGGGAGGCGTCTGGCGTAGGGCGCGGGCGACGCACAAGTGGCTTATGGAGGATATTCCTGGCGGCCGCCCGAGGTGCAAGATAGATCTTGTGGGAAGAGACCAACACGAGGGTACGTTAAGGGTTGCTCGGTCGCGCTTAGCGTCCGGTTTCTGGTGGCCGGAGCGGGGAAGAAAGTCCGTTTCGGCGAGATCCCAAGGATCTTTGTGCTACTGGTGAAAGTACTTCAGGGAAGCGAGCGGCGGTGAAAGCGAGCTTGTCGTCGCTCGATGGAAAAGAGGTAATAAATCATGGATGATGTTTAACATAAGTCTTTAATGTTTAAACATTTTTATTTAGCGTTTAACTTTAGTATTTACTGGTTTAACTATTATTACATACGGGTTTAAATATTTTTGTTCTCCGTTTAATTATATTCTATAACGTTTAAATATATAAACACTCTGTTTAAATATAGTTTTTTTATAGTTTTAAAATGAATGATCTCATTGAAATTGTTTGGTTTACATATGTTAGTTTCTGAGTGGTTCGTGAATCTTTGAAGAAGAAATATTTGTTGGGGCCAATAGGCGGATGGATGCCGTTGCTCGGGAACCACTTGCTCGAGGCGAGGATGAGAGGCGACCTCTATCGTGCTTGTGCTGGGCCGCGGTTCTCCTACTTCGAGCCCAGCCCGCGCACGCGTTCCTCGGCCAGGAGAAGCCCTCCCCTACCCGGCGAGTTGCAGCAACCCCCTACCACGACAGCAGCGGTCCCCGACCATGGCGGCCCCTCCGGCCAGTGGCGGCCCCACGGTGACATTGGGCGAAGATGTCACGCAACTCTTATGCGAGCGTGCGGATATTGATGACCGAGGTTTCCTCGGCTTGTCGCTCGTGTGGAGGCTGGAAGGGCGTTCACGGCCAGTGCGCCGTCCCTCGAAAAGAAGCTGAGCACCGGGACGAGCGAGGCGTCGGGATTTGGCAGCGAGCGACATCATCGGGAAGGTCGTTCAAAGGCGGCCACATTCGAAGAGACTTGCGAAAAAGAGGAGAACAATCTGCCTCTGTCTCCAGCGCCGGTGACGATGAAAGCAATAGCAGACACCATCGGTGGTGATCTTTATTCTTGAGTCATGCGCCGTTGATGACATGGGACGTAGCGGTGGAGGGACATCGTAGATGATGTGGCCGTTCTTGCGGTTGAGAAGGTCGTTGACTCTCTTCTCGATGAAATCGTCGACCCGGTGGAGCCAGTGCAGAGATGCGGCGTCAAGATGGACACGATCCACGAAGATCGAGAACAAGTTAAGGGTGTGTCTCCCGATGATCTTTGTTGTCATGGCCCGCGGTTGAGAAGATCGTCGAATCCGTTCTGGTGGCGTGGCGGTGGCCGGCGATTACGCATGACCGAGCCGGACACGATCCCGACAAGAACAACCATGTAAGGATGTATGCGGGTTGATCTTTGTCGCCATCGTCCCGCGTCGAAGGAAGATCTTTGATGAAGACCCCGAGCCAGAGCAGCGAGAGAGATGATCGAGGCCCGATCGAAAAATTGGACGAGACGGCTCGGAAAGCTTTTATTCGAAGAAGAAGAAATGGGTTGGCTTTGAGTCGTCTTAACAAATCTGACGAGGGAGTTGATGAGGATCTTCCTCAGCTGCTCTATGGACAGGTAAGTGTAACGTTTTTATGTTATTGTTTAAAGGGTTTCTTATAGTGTTTAACTATTTCCTAATAGTGTTTAATACCTTTATGTTATCATTTAAGTTTTTCTACTTATCGTTTAATTATATATAATATCATGTAACAATTGATAATATCATTTAAATATTTCTGATATGGTCTTATTATATACATTATCGTTTAACCTCGACATGTATCGTGTGGAAGAATGGCCCTTATCGGCCTCACTGTGACAGTTATACCTGTTGCTTGAGGGGAAGGAGATGGTCGCTGATGATGTGATGGGCGCTTTTCGTATGCATCATACAAAAAGTCGGTGACGAGCCGTATCCTTACAGAGGCGCCTCCAGTCACTCGAGACCGCTTACTTGTTGTTTATGTCAAGCGGGGACGGCGCACATGACCCGATTATGGCTATGATCGGGGATCTTTGTCTGCAGACTGCGTGAAGTTCAAATTGTCGTCCTCCGATAATCATGAATGGCCACTTCCATGTACGTCGTCACGGACGATGATAAACAAGAATACTGAGGCGTTATTCTTCGTATCAGAGTGCGATAAGGGACAGCGTTGGACATGGTAAGTTCTTTAATTATGTCAGATTAATATACATTTTGGTATTTAAATCGGTATTCTAATCTCGACTTGCATATCTCGGCAGTAGGAATCTATTCGACCTTTGTGTCGATATGGAGTTAAGCGAGTCGGCGACAGCAAAAGTACCCGCTGCGTGCGCGACACGAAACCCAGCGCCAAAAAAAACAAGGAAGCGTCGATTGCGCGAGTCTCGTCATGCGGTTTATCGAGCGATTCTTGTGGGGTGAGAAGTTACGACTACGCAGACGAGGGCGTTCCTTACCTCGGATTACGGTATGTTACCCGCATACTTAAGGAGGGAGGCGGTAGGCGTCCGTGACAAAGGGGGTCGTCGCAGGCGGGTTAAATTTTTGTTTTTGAATAACATGTCCTGTATGTCGATTGTCGATTTTTGTTTTTCAAATGTAAATCTGGACAAATTCAATTCATTGTTTTCGTGTTCGAAGAACATGACTTGTATATCTTAATGTAAAATTTTTGTTTGTTTTTGAATTGTAAAAGCGAGGTTAAATTCCATTCGGTTTTTATTTCATTGTTTAATTTACGTTGTAATTGTGTACATTTCACTTTCATTGTTTAAATATACTATATATCGTTTAAACATCAGTTTTAAATATTTCAAAATACGGTGTAGCCCGTTTAAAAATAACTACTTGTCTCTGTTTAAATAAATGCACTCATTGTTTAAACATCGGTTGAAAATATTTCAAATTACGAGTATGTCCGTTTAAAATAACAATGTCTACGTGTAAATACATTCGATTCGTTGTAAAAGAGTAAGAGTTTAAATGTGGAAAGGTTCCCATCGATACACGATGTTTCCACTAGTCATCGTCGGTTTATTAACAATGCCTGAGTCGGCGACAGTTTCATTGCAAGATACGTCGATTGTGACCCGGATCCTTGGCGGTGGCTGCGATGTAACTTCGCGGACATCAAACGCTTGCGACTCGATCCTCTTTCGTCTAGGCCGCCCGGTGCCTTCTAATCGCGGTGATGCATGAGCGAAGCTCGCGATTTCCGTCCGAAGGCTGTCGTCGTCGGGTATGGGGAATATAGCTTCCTTATGCGCTGGGTTTGTAATTGTCGACGGTGAAGTACCCGCTAATAAATCGATGTACGTTGGTGTGCATGCTGCATTATTGCTTTGCGCAAAGCATGTTTTGCGAGGGATACCATAAACTTGCCACCTTCGACATGAACAAGTTACGATGGCGAGATCCGCGGAGTTCTTTGCGTTGGTCGATCGCCCGTAGCGATCATCGACACTGACGACCAACACGAAGATTTCGGTACGTCCTCGACAATGATCTCTAACCCGAATGTATATGCGGGCGTAAGTAGCTCTCCCGTTTGGTCGCTTGCTCGCATGGGTTACATAACATCGCATCGACTTGAACACGGCAAATAAGGTTAAACAAAAGGCGATGATGGTTAAATAATTCGATCGACATGTTTAAACATTATTGTAATTATTTAAAGCGAAAATGATTAATATTTAAAAAGTCGAGACAAGTGTAATTAAAACAAAGATTGAGAATGTTTAAAGGGTAATACTAAATGTTAAGTGTAAACCAACATTCATGAGACCTTATGGAGTCGACCATTTTTAAAGTCAGCGGTAAATGGCGAGCTTCCTTGATCCAAGCATTGAGCGACTCACGACGTTCGAATACATCTCACCCCAGCGATCGCCTCCGAGCGAGATAATTCGACCAATGTGCCATATCAGATTTATTAATCAACCCGGTGATGAGCTTGGGTGATATGGCTGCGATTCATTCGCGGTATCGTCGAAATCTTTAGCCGTGGATGCCCACGCAATGCTGGGAAGCATATAGACCCGGCACTCCTCCCTCGATGCCTTCCCAAGTCGGCGTTGGCTTTTCGTAAAATTGGCCTCCAAATGTCGAAGGCGATGCAGCGTGTGGCGAAGAAGGGAAGACTCTGCAATTGCGCTCACGAGGCCCCTTGGACTGTCCAGGCACGAAGGTAATTATCTCATGATAATCTCCAGCCCTCGTATAAGGCGTCGCCTAACTTAGATATGAACCAAGTCGATTGGCGTCGGTCTCGTTGTCGACTATCACAGAAAGCGGCGTGGAAAAAAAACCATTGTTACCATCTTTCCTGTGGCGCGATGAGTGTACCCGATATTTTTCAAGGAGGTGGGTACCATCGAGAAAGCAGTGACTGCAAGCCCTCTTGAATCCCACGATACCGTGTCGAAAGAAAAGAATGCGCGTTTAAAAGCGATCGCAGTCTCTCTCCCGCGATCGCTTGCAGCTGTAGGGTTGTCTCGACCGCCTTATCCACATACCAAAGCAAGCGATCATAGGTGGAGATGTCGCTGCAGTCGAGGACCACCGGGCGTGCTCTTTTTCCCAACCAAGCACGCTTGTATGGTATGTGGACACCATGTTCCCATAACATGTCCTACGAATGTCGATGGCCTTGTCGAGGGGACGGTCGTCGAGCTTACGAATCACTCGTGCGCTAACCCCGTTTTTTTGGGCGCTTTTCGGATGTGGCCTTGAACCTATGCCACCACTGCAAAGTGTGTGCCGGGTTGATTGTCTTGATTACGAAAGTATTTTTTTGTTATACTCTTTTTGATGCGTGAAGGCGCCAGCTGACAACCATCGGCGGTAGCATTCCACGATCGCTCGATGTTTTTTTCGTTCTTTATGAATTTGAAGTCGAAAATTCCTTTTTGATTGCATGATTTGAAAGTACATCCACGAAATGTTCGACAGCGTCAAAAGCGTTGTCGATATCCAGCGACAACACTGAGAATGATCGGCGAGGAAGGAAGACATCCAGCGCGCCGAGGTCGCCCATGGGGATGAATGGGAGCACTCGCGAGAATCCGAATTCCTGCCCGACACTTGATCGAATGAAAAGATCAATATGTTAAGCGGAGAGTATAATGTTTAGCGATAATGACAATAGTTAAGCGTTAAATTAAATACTTAAGCAATTAACTAATAACGTAAAGGACTAGTATAATATGTTAACCGATGTGCGGACATATTTAAACAATAATGACCCCGAACAATTTGGAAATAATTAAAAAGAAAAGGAACTTCTGACGAGTAAACCTCGTTTTCAGTTAGGATTCGACAATGGCACATTTTACGTCTCGACGACAAGATCAACTACTGACACATTTGAAGATGGAATGGGACGTGACACATCCAGTTTGGAAGTCGACATCGTTTTCGATTGGGCGAAACCGTTTTTATATCCATACGGTGTGATGAACTTAACCGACAAGAGAAACTTGAGACCCCAGTCGCTCGCATATCTCGATTAACACCAACTCCCAGAAGTGCGGTAGTGAACATTAGCACTCTTCCCTCCCGTTGAATCTAGCAATACCACAAAAACTCTCCATAATATATCGATTCGAAAACCAAATCGTACAAACCAAATGAAATGAAGAACAAAAAGAAGACGAAGAAGAAGAAGTAGAAGATGTAAAGAACAAGCAGCGATCGGAAAAGGCAAACAAAAAAAAGTGCAGCGTTGTATGCATAGAGGTTAGACTAGGCGTGATGTGATTGGGCGGTATTTTTTTCCCTCCATCCCAAGGGCGAAAAAGGGAAATATATGTCACTGTCGCGAGGAAGACATATTGTCATCGTTCGAATGAAAGTTCTCGACTCAACATGAGTCTACGTGTAAAGCGTCGAGCTTTTTATGTTTAAGCAGATACATATAGTGTTTAAAAAAAGCGGTTAATTGTTTAACTAAAAGTCTATATCATTTTAAATAATATGTTATTGTTTAAATTGAATGCTTTTCACTGACATCAGCGTTGAAGATGGGTACCTCACGGGTCATTTGTTTAAACATCTTTACGTATTTTTCTTAAACTACAGTTGTCGTTGTTTAAAGAGTAACTTGAGTAGTGTTTAACTTTTTCTATTGTTTACACCGTTGTCATTGTTTAAAGAGTAACTTTTTTTCTTAAACACCGTTGTCATTTGTTTAAACATATTTACGTATTTTTCTATTGTTTCTGATGGCGTTCTTTTTGTTTCCCACATTGTTTGTTTTTTACTAGGTCTATGTTTAAATTTCGAAGTTCACGGTCGAATAAAGCTTGTTTCGTTTTATTTATAAAAGATTTACAACATTTACAACATTCTACACGTCAGCTCGGACTTTGGACACTCAGCGACTCGACCCTCGTATAGCGAAACAAGTGTGCATACGTTCGAATGCTCCAGCGGTTGCATAACATGCGCATCGACTTGAACACTGCTGACGTACTGACATTAAAAAGGTTAAACAACACACATTCATGAAAAGCGACTATTAGGGCGATGTGTCGTGGTCGGGACTTAAGCGAAGATCTCGATAGTTAAACACGAGCGTAATGGTTGTACTGCGGCGTAATGTTCTTAAATGGTAGCGAGAAAGTCTCGAGTGATAAATATCAACCCCGTCTTAAAGGATGTTTCCGATCTTCCTCCTCTAGAGAATCCTCCATGATCACGAAATCGTGAAAAAAATTTCTTTTTCTTACCCAAGTCGAAATGCTCAGCTAATTGCTTGCAGTCGTCCAGCTTTGAAGAATCCTCTGCGTTCGAGGCGATTATGAGAGCATTTCGACTGAGCGAAAAAGATAGTTTAACTGTTGCGTGATTGCGGCTAAATGATTCTCAAGATAAGGAAGAAGGTTCACGAAACATCCTTTCGGATAAGTGGTTGTCCGTGGGAAGAGGAGGGACGAGGAGGAGCGAGGAGGAGGAGGATGATGAGGATGGCGAGGGTGGTTGTCCGTCGGGGAGGGTTCTTTACGGTTGTTATGGTGTGAATTCACTGGCGGTGACTCTTCATATCCAGAAAAAAAGTTAAGCGCGCGATGGCCGAGCATTGGTGATGAGAGCGAGCGGGTGTTCGGGAAGAATTATGTTACCAGTGCGTAAATTTTTAATGCAGTCGTTAATTCTTATCGCGGGATACCATAACTCTTGCCACGCCCTACGTGCCACTGCCGACGATTCGGATCAAGCGAAAAAAAGATCGCCGTTTCTGCAGAGACTTTGAGAATTTACACGTTAATATGAATAGTTATACATGTAAAGACAACGTTAAACGGAGATGGGAAGTATTACACGGATATGATAATTATTAAACATGTTAGTAAAATATTTAAACGTTAAACCAAGTAGAAAGCCCTTCAAAAGGTTGAACATGATGTGATTTGGCGCTTTCCTTCAGGCCAAAAATGGGATTTCACAACATGGACCCATTTGAAGTGAACGGTAGGGGGTAAAAGGGAAGTTAAACACTAACGGAAGGGCTGTCCGGGGTGTGCAAAAGTAGGAGGGGGTTTTTGGGAAGTTTTGAAAATTACGAGGGGTGAACAGTAATTTTCCCTTATTATTATTATTATTAAAATAATATTATATCTAGAATTTAGAAGCGTGTGCATTTTATTTCTTTCTCAAATTAAAGGTCAAACCAAAAATTACTTGAATATGTTTTGTGGGAGATATAAGTGTCCATTTTAATTAATTTATATAAATTTAAAAAATTGATTGGAATTAGTTGGAAATTAAGAATTATCTTCACTTTTTAAGATTATTTTTATTTAAAATATAATTTAATAAAATGTGTAGTTGAATATGTTTTATTAAAATTTATAGAAATATACTAAATATAAAATAGTAAATTTTTTAAAAATAATATTTTATATTTTATGAATTTTTAAACAAACAAATAAGAAAGAAAAAAAAATTCATTAAAATAAGACAAGTAAAATAAATAATTAATTAAATAAATCTTACCCATAAATCAAATACTGATCCATCAAACTTCATGCATTACATTCCCTTCAGTAGTTATATTGTAAGAATTATGTGTTTATAAGAGGGTGTTTATGAAAAAAGAATGCAAAACCCCTTCCATTTTCTCACCATCTGAAACCCTCTTCTTCCTCGCCGGACGCCATGCTCGCCTCCAGAGCTGCTCGCCGGTTCCTTTCCTTCTCTCGCTTCGTCTCCCCTTCGATTCCACTGCGCCATCTCCACCAAGGTCCTCCTCCTCATCCTCTTCATCGCTCCTTGCTTCCCCTTTATCTCTCTCTTTCTCGCTTTCATTGAATTCAATCCATTCTCAGGAGC
The DNA here is from genome assembly GCF_009730915.1 of Dioscorea cayenensis subsp. rotundata. Classification (NCBI taxonomy): domain Eukaryota; kingdom Viridiplantae; phylum Streptophyta; class Magnoliopsida; order Dioscoreales; family Dioscoreaceae; genus Dioscorea; species Dioscorea cayenensis. The sequence goes on from NW_024087259.1 coordinate 10,315, forward strand.
TCCGAGACTCGACGGCAATGCTTCAATCCACCCCTATGCGATCATTCATCCCGGCGCCGTTCTCGGCAAGGTCTCGTTTACACGCCTCTATCTTCTTCTCTCTTTCACGCAAGAGTTGTTTAATTTGCTTGATTGTTCTTGCAGGCTGTTTCAGTTGGTCCCTTCTGCACTGTTGGGTCTGCTGCGAGGATTGGTGATGGCTGTGAATTGCATCCTGGTTGCCATGTCGTGGGGGACACTGAGTTAGGTGAACGCTGTGTTGTACTTAGGTGAAGCTATGGAAATGGTGCTTTGATTGAATAAGGTTTGCATTTTTGTTATATTTGGTAAGGTGGAGCTTTAAACTTGTTGGCAGTGGGGCTATTGTTGGTGCAGATCTTCCAGGGCGTACGATCATTGGTAGAAATAATGTTATTGGGCATTATGCGGTAATTGGAGTGAAGTGCCAAGATTTGAAGTACAAGGTGTGCTTCTTGATTACTCTGGTTTTGTGTTGGCGAATTTGCTGTTTTTTTTGGAGTGTATATAGTGTAGCTTATAGTCCATTGGACTCTACAACAATGAAGTCATGGCCATTTCAAGGTTGCACTGAAGTTGTGCTGAGAATGTAGCTCTGATCACAAAATTCTTGTAGCCTTACATACTTATGAAGATAGCCAAACTGGTTACAGCATGTGGATAACTGTGCAAAGATCAAGCAATTGGAGGTTTTTTAAGGTGTTGTTGGAATATATTGTACTGTAGCTTGGGCATGGTGATCTCACATGTCTCTTATTGGTTTAGAACATCTCCGATGCACAATGTTTTCATGTTTGTTCTGAGTCATTTATCTGTCTCATTTTATTAGCTTGTATTTTTATCATCAAGGGTTACTCTATTTGTTGAGAAGACATAATTGGTTGCTTTTATTTGTGTTTTAGCCAGGGGATGAGTGTTTTCTTATTGTTGGTGATAACAATGAGATCAGGGAGTATACTTCCATTCATCGGTCTTCTAAATCAACTGAAAAAACGGTATTCTACTGTGATTTGTGTAAAGTTTTCTGTTACTTTTCCATTTAACTTATTGTTTTCTTTTGCTAGGTTATTGGTGACAACAATCTTATCATGGGATCTTGCCACATTGCCCATGATTGCAAAATTGGGAAAAATAATATTTTTGCTAATAACACCTTGTTGGCTGGTCATGTTGTGGTGGAGGTGAGCCGTCTTCTCTTCGTATCTATGTGAAGGTGTTTTTTTTTTTCAGTACATGTTCCTTGATGCTTATTGGTTAAAGTAATTGTCTTTATGTAGGACTACACCCACACCGCTGGCTCTATTGTCATTCATCAATTTTGTCACATAGGATCATATTGTTTCATTGGTGGGGGTTCTGTGGTAAGCTAAACCAAGGAATCTTGCTTTGTGCAATTATACTTTTTTCAATAAAATTTGTAGGTATCAGCAATAATGTTTACGCTGAAATGTGAATCTGTAATCCTTTTTGTTGCACAAATTAACGAGAAAGATTGCACAAGATGTTCCAAAGTATATGATGGTTTCTGGAGATAGAGCAGAGCTTCGTGGCTTGAATTTAGAAGGCCTTCGGCGTCATGGTTTCTCAAGCATGGAGGTTAGTTTTAGGAAGATATTTTACATGCTTATACTTGGAGCCAAGTGAACTTTCTATGTTTGAGCAGTTAATAAATAGTTTATTAATTTAGATCACTAACTTGTTGCAATGTAGCAATTATGTTGGCATGCATGCATCAGTGTTAAAGGGAGAATGGTTGTTGTACCATCTATTACATTGGCATGCATGTATTAGTGTTAAGGAGAGAATGGTTGTTGCACCCTTAAAAAAATGATATTTCCTTTAATTTGTTAAAATTATTCAAAAACACATTTTATTGGTAACCTTCTTAAATGAATTTTCGCTATGAATTCCTAGCAGTATGAAGTTTTAGAGTGTGTTTGCATGGGATTCTAATAAGTTAGGATATGAGTTTTAAAGTTTGAATTTGGTTTTGAGAAAAATACTTTTATCCCAAGTTCACCCAAATTTGATTTAATTGATTGAGTAGAATAATATTTTTTAATGAATAATCAATAATAATGTTTAGCTGCTTAATTAAATTTTGTAAAAATAATTTTTCCTATACCATACCATGTTATTTCGTTTGATTGGGGAATTGATTGAGATAAACTAGGTTAACCCATGTTATTCACCAACTGAACACATCTTTTGTGTATTTATGAACTATGAATCAAATCTAACAATTCCTAATTTTATAATTATGCCACTTCTATGAAATATATTTCTTCTTGTGCACTTACAAAGGAGATATACTGAATATAGTTCCTTGTTGGACCTGTCTTCCTCAGTTTCTATCTCACTCCTCTCCTTTGCATGTCTCTCCTCTTCCATTTTGGCAGGAGAATTTCATTGTGAATAGGGCCTTCAAAAATACCCTGCAGCACGCGTTAGGATCAGGCAAATGAAAAGTCAAAGACTTACCATCTCTGAAAAGATTTGCTAGCTATTTGATTACTTGACTTGATTTCAATAGCTCTTACTAACTTTTACATAGATGTGAGAAATGAACAATGACATCTGACCTATTGTAAATCAAATTGGTATCAGAAACTAAAAGATATTTATATGGTTATGGAATTTGGAAGGGTTGTGATAGTCAAGATTTCAAGTGAATTAAATTTTAAATGAGCAATTTCTAGACAATTGCTGACTCTTTGGTCACTGTGAGCTGCATTGAGAGCTTTTCTCTACACATTTTGCTTCCACAAAAAATGCTATTTGAAAATGTATGACCCTGTTTCAGTGAAATATCGCGTTACTAATTTATTTCACATTAACCTAAGTAATATGTCTATATTTTTATGCAACTGATTATTTAAGGACTGTTAATTCAAGGTTAGAAGCATGAGGAGTGCTTACAAAAAAATATTCATGCCCAATGACACAGAGTCTGATGGAATTGAGAACCGACTTTCTGAAGTGGTAAAGAGATTTTTTATTCTGTTTACTGTTCCGGATTTAACTTTGAATATGTATGTATAGTGCAATCCCATTTACAGGCACATGACAAAGAGTTAGCTCGGTTCTCCGCTGTATGTTCAATGGTGCAATCTATCTGTGAGTCATTTGCGCAAAATCGCCGTGGAATTTGCAAGTGTAGGAATTGGTGTGGTTCTTGATTAGCTTACAATGCTAGTATTTGTTTTATTTATTTTATTTATTTATTTTAATGTCAAAATCGCCATGGTATTTTTGTGTACCAACTAAAGGTCTTTTTTGATTTATATCCAAAGACAATTCTGCCTAAGCAACCACCTGTAGGAATTTAATTCAGATCATGTGTCAGTATTGTTATTTAAGCATTCTTTCACATTCACCTTTCTTGTTTATCTCATGCTTCTATTTTTCATAAAAATCAATGCCATCAATTGATGTTTATAAAGAAAAGATACACTCTATATTAACTATGTTGACGCTGCCTTCATATTCACAAGAGAATTGCTCTCATATCCGGTTCATGTTTCTCACGGCCTTTCTTGATGGAGAAAAGTTTGAATGGTGGAGGATGATGCACATCACATACCATAACTCTTCGTAACTTCTCATGTAAACAATGGTTGAGAAACTTTTCTGTTTAACTATCTAGAGTGAACTATCTGTCATGCATTGTTAGTCGGGGTTTATAGATTGGCATGCTGTAATGTATTATATTATATAATAGGATAAATACGCAGCATGGTTGATTTTGCAATTCTCTTTGTGAAATCCTTTCAAAGGTTTATCTTTAAACCTGAATTTGCCTTTATGAGGATCTGCATTTCTCTTTATACCCTGAAGAAAAATATTGAAAAATTCAAATAACAATTAATAGTGGATCAATGCCCCACTTGTCAACATTCTAAACAATCAGTATGTTGCTTTTTTTCTCCTCTCCTGACACTATTTTAGTAAAAGGAAATAACAGAAGCTGGCATGATTGGTTCAGGTGGTGTTGCAATTTTGTCATTGGCTTATTTCTAGTACTGCAGATATGTTATTAATGTAATAATTATGTAAACAGTAATTCTACCTTATTTTTGGCTTGATTATAATGATTGTTGTGCATTGTTGTCAAAAGATGTTAATAATAGATACAAGTTCTTAAATGATAGAAAAGATTTCTATGGTGTTTGATCAAATGTCAATTTTTTTGCATTGTTGGGCAGGACAAGCAAAAGATTAGGATGATGGATGCAACTAAAAAACTAGCTTTCAACAGCTGCCGACTTGCATCAAGCAGGCTGGTTGTACAATTGCATCTAGTTAAAAGCGTCACAGTCCTGTTAATCTACTACAGGCAATGTATTGATATTTTTTTCCCAGAGATAATAGTAAAATTGTACTGTACATTATGAACTAGCAGCCTTTGTGTCAATCAGCTTTAGATGGCTTCTTGAGGCTATTCTTACTGGAAGGGCGATTTCCCCCTTGGTCCATTAATCATTAATAACTTCAAATGCAATCAACTGACGAAGATTATTCCATTTTATTATCTCTTAAACATCCTGATTTTAGTGCTGGAAAATGAGGGAAGTCCTGTCTGATAACAACAGCAAGGTAGGTCGGAAGTTACTTCACGCATTTTAAATGAAGATTTTTAAAGCTCATGCTTAATGTTATGATGGTGATGTTTTTGTTTTCTTCCTCTGAATTACTATTTGTGATTGTTCCATGAATGCAATGACTTTCCCTGCCTTGTTTTTTATATGAACAAGTAACTGGTCAGATTGCGAAGGCCTACCCGGAGTTTGCTCCAATTGACAAGTACTTGTTGTTATTTTGTAATGCCAATTTGATGCATAGTGACTGTGTTACTAATGCTGTCATTTACAGTCTACTATTGCATCATGCAGTTTGCATATTTTGAAGTTACTGTGCAGTGATGCCTTGAACATACAAGTTATAGCAATTCAGAACCATGTTATTGCTGTCTTGTGGCAAGTTTGCTCCTCTATCAAAGCTTTGTTGTTCTCTGCCTGCATCTGGACCTGGAGCTAGTATTTCTTGTTGGTTTGTTGCTCATCTTCCCTCTTTCATATACATATGCAGATCTTTCACCATAAAACTCATCTATCTCTTTGTTTATAACTCTAATTATAAGGGATATTGATATAGTTCAATTAATGGCTAATTTCTTGATATCCTATGTTTCTTGGTACACAAATAACTGCATGTTTTGTAACTAATTATTTCTGGTTTCGGTTCAAGCATTGAGAATATAGCATTTAGCCTGATTCAAATCAATGATCCTAAAGGTTCAAATATGAGTTCCTAAACTTTTAATCTATGTGTCATTTATATTGTTGTGTCATGCTAATTCCCCTTTATTTGCTTTCCAAGCACAAGGGTTCATTATTTAGGCATCTATACTAGAGCCACTAGTTATTGTAGATAACCAAGTTCAGTGTATGTAGTGATGTTTCCATTAGTTTTCCTTGGTTAATGTTATGCCTTTGAACTCCTATAACTAAATAATAAGTTTGAATGCTGTTTTCTTTTCAATCTAGGCTATCTACCCATAGAAAGGTAGAAACCATATACCTAAACTTTTCTTAAAGCTTACTCTCTGTAGGTGCATTCTAAATAAGATAGGTAACACCATTAGGAGAGGGACCCAATGTCTCTGTGCCCCTCTTTGGCAACTTGTGTCTTATTATAATCCTAACTAATAAAATATTCTTTTGAAATATACCCTTTGGTAGACAAGATACTTCTTTAGTTCTTTATCACATAAAAGAAACCCAATATAATGTAATCTGGGGGTCTACATGTTGGTTTAGATCTTTAGAGACAGTGAAATGCTTGTCTAGAATCCTTTGTTTTTAGTGATTAATTACTATTTCAATATGGACCCTTTTTTAAGCAAACCAATGTATGGGTTTGCTATGGAAAGCTCAGTGGAGGACAGTCTTTGTCAAGCATTAAATATAACTAATGGCCACCAACTATATGTAAATTAAAGCACATTTTTTTCTGTAACTTTGAATTGTTTATGTAATCTGACAAAATGTATGCATGATCCATAGTAATCTCTGGGCTTGCTATTGATCTGAGAATTTTCTTTGTCATTCAAGAAAAATATTTGTAGAAATGCTTTCTGCTGCACCTTATTTTCTGAAAGTTTAAGATGATCTTTATTTTTGATACCATGTGCTTTGAATTCAAGAAGAAAACTCTGGAATCCAATTATGTATCTGGTGAAAGTGCTTGGGCTTGTTCTTTTTCATAAAGTAAAAATAAATGCAGTTTTTTTTTTTTGGTGCTGCACTTCTTGTTTCTGGGAGTTTAACATCTATCTATATGAAACAATGTACTGGAAGTTCAAAAAAGAAACTTTAGGATCTAATTCCATAACCTTTGAAAGTGGATGGGCTTGTTCTTAATGGTGAATTTATCATTTGTGAAAAATAAATGTAGAAAAATTTTCTGCTGCACCTTCAACATTATCTTATTATCTTTACATTTGGTTCAATGAACTTGAGGTTCTAAAGGGTAACTTTAGAATGCAATTCAATAGCTGTTGAAAGTGGGTGGAATTGTTCTCAATAGATTTCTTCACCCTCGTGAAAAATTACTGTGGATATGTTTAAGATTTATCTTTATGTTTGAATCATTTGATGCAATGCAACTTAAGACATACAAATGGAAAATTTTAGAAACCATTTTTATAGCTGTTGAAGGTGGATGGTTATGCATGAAACAGATCCCACCCAAAAAGGCTTTAGGGATAAAACATAATCTAATCAATAGTTTATTAGAAAGTGCTTGTAAAACCACTTCCCCAATATTGCAGATATTTGCTGGAGGTTCTATATTCACTATTCAGCTTCCCTATTGTCCTTCTAATTGTCATTTAGATTTGTTTTTTCTCCTACTTTTCCAACAAAGTTAACAATAGCACAAGTGGTCTCCACTGGCAGTGGCTTTAATCAAGCAATAAAGTTGTCTTGGAGTATAGAAAGTGCTTCTAACATTAATAATCAGTTATTGGTTATGTTATCTTTTCAAGAAGGTATATGTTGGTCCAAACTTAGTTGAATAGAACTTTAAATTACTTTATTGTTTTATTATAGCGGAAAGTAAGAGCATTAGTGTTATGATCTTGACAAGATAACTTTCAATAGAAAAAGTGGTATAGAGCTTAAAGGGAAAAAGAAGATATATTGGTAAAATTTTTCATGTCTTTTGTTTTCATTTAAAATTCTCTCAATCCAAACTTACTCTTCATGAAAGTAGGTGATTGAAAATGAAGTTTGGAACACTTCTCAGTATCATTCTCTTTCATTTTCCCATTGGAATTGAATATTCCTGTTCCTTATAATTACACAAGGATCATCATATTACAAGTTGTGTTATTTATCGTGTTTATTCATTGAATTACACTGCTTATAAAAGTTCACTTGTAGAATTTACAAATCTACTTCCTTGATGATTTTCCTTTTTATATATTAATTCCCGTAACGTAATTCAGTGGGTGGTAAATTGGTAATTACATGAGTGCTTCTTTTGGTTTCTGTTTTCTAGTTTGGCAGCAATTATAACTATTTTTTTTTTCTGTTTAGATTACCTTGTATTAGAATTATTAGTTTCCGTATGAAATTGTTGAGTATTCTTGAAAGCATACAATAGAAGGATTCCATACCAATAGACCAATAGCAAAGGATAGCACCTTATGGACACATCTTTCAGATTCATATATGAAATGACTCACCAACATCCAACTCTATAATTTGAATATACCGCCAACTTTCCTTCACATCACCTTGAAAACATTGGCTGAGCATGTCTTCAACTAACCAGTAACCATCCCTATTAAGTGCTTCATAAAATACGAGTATTCATTTACGTTGTTTGTATGTATATGACTACATTATGCACATCGGCATAAAGCAGTGATTAATGATACTAACATTCACATTTGTTTTTTCTCCTTTATTGGCGTCATCAAAGATGATAGCTAGCATTTTCTCAAGTGGGCTTCATCCAAGCAACACTTTCTTGTCTCTCTGATACTCTTTATAAACCACACCTTAGTCTTGGATAGCAAAAGAAGTTGGGTGTGTATGAGTTGAGTGAGTGCTCAAGAGTCTGGTTTGCTGGAGATGAAGATAGCAAGGAAATGCTCTCATTGTGGTAATAATGGTCACAACTCAAGGACTTGCAGAAACCCAATAAGTGGAGTGAATAATTATGGACTTCGGCTTTTCGGCGTGCAACTTCATATTGGTTCTCCCTTGAAGAAGAGCTTTAGCATGGACTTTCTGCCGTCTTCTTCTTCTTCTCATGCCGCTGCTTCTCCGTCTTCATCATCGTCGTCTTCCTCTCATATTTCGGTTGATGAAGCTGCTGAAAAGATCTCCAATGGCTATCTCTCTGATGGTCTCTTGGGAAAAACACCCGAGAAGCCGAAAAAGGGTGAGTTGACAATTATACTTTGGCTTGATAAAACATAGATTGAATGTTCTCTCTTATCTGCATTTGATATAATTTTGGTTCTTCTATTCTTTCTGAATTATGATTTCAAATTTTCAATGGTTTGAATGTTCGGCAGGAGTTCCTTGGACTGAGGAGGAGCACCGGTCATTTCTAGCAGGTCTTGAGATACTCGGTAAGGGTGACTGGAGAGGAATCTCCAGGCACTTTGTGATGACAAGAACACCAACTCAAGTGGCCAGTCATGCTCAGAAATACTTCTTGAGACAAAACAACATAAACAAAAAGAAGCGTCGATTGAGCTTGTTCGACACGGTAAAACAATTTTTCTTTCGCTTTGTACACTACCATTTGGAACTGACTGTCATTTTCGATCAATTCTCTTTCAGGTCGGACCTTGTGCAAGTGTAATTGAGCTCAGTTTATGTCCTCTGCCAGATTTGGAGCTCAGTATCGCCTCGTCACGATTGCTGGATCAATAAAAAGTATAAACCATAATCGTCGGAGCTTGAAATTTGTTTGTAATTTCTTGAGGATCAAATAGTGAATCAACATGTTATTGATGAATAAAATTTTCATCTCTTCAAGCTAATTCTTTTTGTGGTTTCATTGTCTTCCATGGCTGAGTATTCATCCACTTGAATGAAGAACAAGTGGTGTCCGTTCATTCATGGCTATAAAACAAATTTTAAAGGTTTAAATATATATATATATATATATATATATATATATTATAAAGGTGACTAGCACCGCTTCACAAAAGGGTTGTCAAAGGATAGACATGTACAATGTTGCATCAATTTATCATGGTTTATCAACCTCTAGGGGATTTATTAACTTGACCAGTAAATTTCGAAAGTAGGGAATCATCTTCTCACAAGAGATTCAATGAATAATAAACAATACTATTACAATATTTTGCATAGTATTGTAACAGTCATGTAGTATTGTCTATCCAGAGATTTAATTCTATCTCTATTTATTTGCTGTTCAAGTAATAATCCATGGCGACAATTTTTTATGCTACCTTTATATATATATATATATATATATATATGTGGCTAATATTTGGCTTCATTTGTCAATGTGGTTGTCTTTTTTTGATGTTTTTTTGGGTGCATATATATCTTTGAAAAACCAAGGTTTTTGCGTATTTGATTAAAATGCAATTGTGATGTTTAAAAGGAGTATAAGCGAAAAAGAGAGCATATCAATATTTCTTTTCCCTTAATTCAAGTTTAAAAAAAAGAAAAAAAAGAAATCAAGTTTTCTTTCATTTCTCTGAATTCAAGCACCACATAAAAGAGAGTGTAATAAATAGTTTTGAGATATTTTGGTAAATTTTTCATTCAAATGTTAAATATTTGGAGTAGAAATAGCATTTGTTCACATAGGATGTATTTTCTTTTGAAGGATAGTGTGGTTTCAAATTTTTTTTTATTTTTTCACAAATGTGTATGATCTAAAATCATTGTAATTGACAACCACCGTCTAGTGTAATGGATTATCATATAGTAGTGGATGTGTAAATGTAAATCAAAACTCTATGCCTGCAGTTCAAATAGATCATGGATAGATCTTTATAAGAGTTATATCTCTCCTTTTTAAGATCGTATGATAAGGGTTTTTTTTCATTTGATATCTATAAATCTTTAAGCGTGCATGTGATGGACTTTTATTACCCCATATATCATCTCGGAGTTAATAAGTCTTTTAGGGGTTGATAATCTATCATAATTGGTGCATTTCTATATATATGTATGTTTTTGACAGACCATTAAGTGGGCGAACTTTTGCCTATTCTCAAAGAAAAAATAAAAACATTTTAATTCAATTTAACAAATACTTAAATTACTTCATATTTAACTCTTAATGTCCACTAGACTTAATCACTGCAGGTTCAAATTTTAAATTTCATGAAACTCAAATCTCCACAATCCAAGTTCCACTTGCAACATCCAATTCAGGCATGTCACTGCGCGTGTGTTTTGTTTTTAATTAGAGAACCAAATTGAGATGATGTTAACAATAAATTTAATTGTATTCTTACTCAAGTTTAAATAAGTTTATAATTAACATTCTTAAATGATAAAGATAATTAATATATATATATACACACACACACAAAAGAAAGGCACATTTAATAGGAAGAGGAAATAACACCTATTTGTTCTCATAACCACATGTTTTCCAACACAAACCTACCAATATATAAACGGACCACAACTTATCATTATATGGCTAATCTTTTGTTCCCAATCTACAACATATCATATTCTTCTTCTTTTTTTTTCTTTATATATATATATATATATAATTGGATTATCCACATGTATTAAATTAAAAAAGTCCAAATAACATCCACTAGAAATGGAGCCAAAACAAATTACATAAAAACATAAAAACAAACTATAAAATAACAGGTCTCCTAACCCACACAAATGTTAGGGTCGTAACAAACACTAACTACTTAGCTTTGTCTTTTTTGCCAGTCTAGATTGAGTTTAGGAGATGCAGCTGGATCCCCCAATCTTGGCTTTTTTTATTTTCCTTTCTTTCTGCTTTTCTGTTTTGTTTTTGAGATTTTGTTTTTATTTTTCTATTTGTTTATTTAAATTCATTGGTCTTTTGTAGTGTATTTCTTGTTGATTTAGTGCCAAATTATACAATTTAGATGTTCAAATTAAATGCATGTATTACTAATTTCATGACTAATTTATTGAATTTTTTTTCGATATTACATATTTATATATACTCTTGGAGGAGCATTAGGGCAAAACATTATATGTATATAAAAATGATTATGACTTTTGGCAAGGTGCAAATGCAAAATAAACCTCCAATATTATTGTGGTAAATTTTCAAAAAAAAATTAGGTACTTTATAATGAAAGATGACATGCATTTCTAACAAATACTATGTTCAAAATTTGAAAAAATAGTAAGTTTACATATGAGACAACCTGAGTTTAAATTATGGAAGGGTTATCAAACTAATGTTTCATTTATTACATTAACTAACCAGATAAATTGGTTCACCAACTAATGTTTAAAAACAAGTGAATTTTAAAACATATTATATTTTGTTATTTGAATTAATCCAACAAATCACTTCACTAATCATGGCCATGACCTTTCTCATCCATCAAACAACATTTAAGTGTGTGTATATATATATATATAAATATTAAACTCCATTGTTTAGATACATATCTTTTAAAATTTCCAATTTGAATCTATAACACCAATTTGAATGAACACAGAATCAATATGTTGCTAAGTTGCAGAAAGACGAAAAAAAAGAAAAAGAAAACTGCAGTAAAACAGATTACTGCAACTCTACAAGTGTGTATAATATCTCAATTCATTTTGAATGTCTTCTGTTGTAATTTTGGCCAAAGCTCCCTTCTCTAATTTCCTGATCCATTCTTTGGTCACATGGAATAGTCTCCCAACTTCCTCGAGTGACTTGCATTTACCGTCCTCCAAGCCGTATCGATGTACCAGTACTAGTTTTTCGTTCGGGTGTAGACCTTCTAAGAGTTCGAGAATGTCTTTTCTCATGTGTTGTCTTGTGATAATTTCATTAGCCGAAATTATTGATGTGTCTGGTGTGACTTCCTGCATCATTCCGACAGTTATCTTTAAATGAAGAACAGTAAAGAGAAACACTTTCGAAAACGCTTGTTTTAAGAAGAGCACTATTTTCATAGAAAACAAAAAAGAAAATTATAAGGCATTGTGTTGTACCATGAATTTTACGCGCCATCCAATGCCGATTTCCTTGTCAATTGAACCTACACCTCGAGCGCACTTGTTCGCCAATCTGACTTTATCAACTGGAAGACCAGTGAATTCCGCTATCTCATCATCTCCTATATATTTCCCATCTCTTCTACACATTGTTTTCTTCGCATTCTTCACTTGACTAATAACCTTCTCCAATCTCGCCTATAAACCACAAGAAACAAATAATCCGAATAGCAGCAAAAAACTACTAGCACAGAACCAAAATGCATCAATCAATCTTATACCGGTATTTGAATTCCTCTAGAGTGTCGTTCCACCAAAGTTAATATTGATTTCTTTATCCAATACTGAACATAAGTTGAGAACCGATTTCCTCTTGCATTGTCAAATCTCTCAGCACCTCTAAGAACACCCACATTTCCAGCCTGATATTTTGGCACTGTTTTATAAGCACAGTCAAGAACATACATCCAATTTCATTATTGGCAAAAAGATAAAGATGCATTGCTTAACCTGAAGTAGATCATCGAAGGCTATTCCCATTCCCCTGTAGTTCTTCGCCAAGTAAATGACTAAAGATCTCGTACTTTTTATTAGTTTATCTCTGCAATACCAACCAAACTGCAGTCGTTGTCGCAATGCCTTCTGATCAATGCCGGCTGCTTCTGCCCATTTGGCATAACTGGCTGCTTTGCCACTTTCCTCTTCCAATTGACTTCGTATTCTTTCCAACTCCGCAAACTCCTACAAATAACAGTAGAGCTCATAATAAAGTCCGTGAATCGCTTTGTATTATACGAATCTCATGACTTGCAGAAAAATTGTATTCATGAACCTAATTGAACATGTTTTGTGTTTGAGAACCGAATTGAATATAAAGGTATAGCTCAAGGACAGATTACCTTAACTCCCCTGGACATTTCTGCTTCATTGCTAGCAATAACAATCCTTTTCTTCCCTGCCTGCGTAGAATCTAAATTTCCCGACAAACCAGAGGGAACCAAAAATGACGGTACTCTAACTTTGGCCATTCTTTTCGAGTATGACAATGGAGCCGTTTTTGCCTTTCTAGCCTTTTCTGAAGCTATAGCTCTTCTTATTTTCCTCTGCTCCTTTTTCCCACTGTGGACAACTATCTCATTCTCTGGTTTCTTGCCTAAACACTCCGTCGAACAATCTCTAAGGAATTCATTTTCTGTAGCAGTTGATGTCGAGACAGTGCTTGAAAGACATGCATGAAATAATTTAAGAGCCCCAAGTCTTTGGATGTGAACGAGAATCTCTCTTTCCAGCCTGACTAAGTCTGCATCACAAACAATACTTTCGACTTCATTAAGGTTCTCCAATAACAATCCTAGCTCTGAAGAGTTGCCAGCAGCTGAAGAAGTGTCAATTTCTGCCGTTTGTTCATTTGCATCATGATTACTTCTTCGTATATTTTTACCAACGTTTCCCTGAAACGCGTGTAGAGAATGAAGTGTGTCGGAAAATAATAATAATAAAGGATTGGAATTTTTCCTCTAATTTATTCTTCACCTCTTTAACTTTGTTAGATATGTCTCCAGTGATTATTCGTTTGTCTCCACAAGAACATCCATAAGTTCTCAATGCATCCTTTTGCCGGATTTCATTTTCACTTCCCTCTAAAATCACATGTAGAGTTGATAATTTTGCAGAACAAGGAATTCCACTTCTTACTGTGAAAAGAAACCAGGTAAGAAGAGCTAAAGCTCGGTATGACTGGGAAATTTATCTACAAAGTACAAATTATAAAACTAGATTTTTCAAAACAGATGTGAGAATCAAATAAAATTACAAATATAAACATAAACATATGAACAAGTTAATGTATTCATCTTAATCAAACTACTGTCACAGCAAAGATGAGATTGAAATGCCAACAATTTTGAAATTCAACAAAAGAAGACCTTAATCACATCAAATACATTGCAAACATAAGCATATGAGCAAATTACTGTGCTCTTTGCTCAACTAATCCAAAGTAAGAACACATGGCAATGGAATTCAAACAAGTTTGAAGTCCAATTAAGAAAACCTCAATCCCCTAGAATATATTGTCAACATAGACACACAAACATGTGTTCTTTCCTGATCTTATCCAAAATGCAAACACATTTTCAATCACTAAAAAACTTCAATTAAATAAAATAGCTCACAAACATAAACACACAAACAAACAAGCATCATAAGCATGACAAGGAACAACAATGCCATTTTTTCCCAACCTCATTCTTGGAATCATATTATGTGAAGTTTGAACATACAATTTCATGAGACATTTTTATTACAAGTTACAAAGATGAAGCCACTTAAGAAACAAGAAAAACAACAAGACCTCAGATCAGTGTTAAAACTTACATGAAGATGGAAAGTGTTGAAGTTGGTATCTAGCAGGAAGGTGAGATTGGAGTGGGAAAGCCAACCTCTTACAGGCAGCCATGGATAAAACTCCAGTTTGTCCAGCTTAGAAAAGAAGTTGGTTACATAGTGTCAACAAGTGTATATTTGAGATTCTAAGCAGGTGGATAGAGAGAGAGAAGAGGACTCCACTCCACTGATTTCCCATCTCTGCTCTATGTTTTCACTTGCAAGTGTTTGCCCAAAATATAAAAATATCTTTCTATTATTATAATTGAATATCAAACTTATTTACAAAATAGAAATATATATAGGATGCTGTGGTGTAGTGGTTATCACGTTAGTCTTACACACTAAAGGTCCCCAGTTCGATCCTGGGCAGCATCATTATTTAATTTTTTTTTTTTCCCCTCTTCATAACTTAAACTTTTCTCCGTTGACTCATTGACCAGGCAACACATAAAATAAAAAATAAAAATCAACCATCAAAGTAAGCCTCTCTCCCCTCTCGGGTCTTCTTCTTCATCATCTCCTATAAAATCCCTGGTTAACACCCTCCCCACTATAAACCACTAATTATATCTTTAGCTTACAACTCATCTATCTCTAGTTCTCTGTATACATATATATATATATAATATAATATATATATATATATATATATATAGGTAGATAGATAGATAGATATGGTTTAGAACTAATCACTTTATTTTGTACTTGTGTGTCAGTGTGATCTGTGTGTATAGAATTGAAGAGAAAAAATGGGAAGAGCTCCTTGTTGTGATAAAGCCAATGTGAAGAGAGGGACATGGTCTCCTGAAGAAGATGCAACTCTTAAATCCTATCTCAATAAACATGGCACTGTTGTCAACTGGATTTCTTTACCTCACAAAGCAGGTTAATTTAAAAAAAAAAAAAATCCTTCTTCTTTTCTTTTTTATATTTCATTAATTTGATCTCCTCTTCTCTGAGCAATTGAATTGGAAAATTTCACTCTTGTCATGATTAGGCCTTAATAGATGTGGAAAGAGTTGCCGTTTACGTTGGCTCAATTATCTCCGACCAAACATCAAACATGGTGGTTTCACTCCTGAAGAAGATAACATCATCTTCACTCTTTATCAAACCATTGGCAGCAGGTATATATATATATGTTTAATTTATTCTCATATATAAATGTAAAATAAATAGGTTCAATTCATTTTGTTTTTTAATATATATATATATATATATATATATATATATGTATGCATGTAGGTGGTCTGTGATTGCTTCACATTTGCATGAAAGAACAGACAATGATGTGAAGAACTACTGGAACACAAAGCTCAAGAAGAAAGTTCTTCATCAAATCTCTTCTCCTCCATCATCACAAAGTTTAATGATCACTCCAAACATTAAAGTTGAACAAAAGGACACTACTTCTTTGATTCAAGACTACCATGACTATAATGATTTATTGCCGGAGATGACCTCATTGTCATCGGTTTCAGTGGGGAATAATGGCAGTAGTAACACTAGTGGTAGCTTTGTTGGTTGGTCTTGTAATGGAGTAGTAGAAGATGATCATGATGTTTTGTTCACTGAGTTTGGGTTTGAGTCATCTCTCAATGAACTCCTTGCTGGTTAGAATGGTCTCTCTTGTATATAACTCTTTTAGTGGTGTTCATTTTTTCAAGTTTGGTGGTGTCACTCTTTTGTATTGATGTTGTTGTTTTTCTTAATTAATATTATGGATAATTAAATCACCGCACATCATTTGTTTATTCTTTAATTATGTATTGAGAGAGAGTTGATTCCTCAATCTTCTGCATAGAAGTCAAATGCTTAATTTATTCATTTGTGTCGTAGATATTATTATTATATTTAAAATTATATTTATTTAGATAATTGAAAGCCATATGTATATATATATATATATATATATATCGAACGGAATACCTTTTGAGTTAAGGAAAAAAATAAAATGGCAATTTTTCCATCATAAAGTCAGAATGAGTTACTTACAATTTCTATAGTACAGAAGATAATATATATATTTATACTTTCATAAATGTTTTATCTATGTAGGAAAATTCAATTAAATTTTATATATATCTTAAATTATTGTAACCGGTGCTTAACTATCACTGTATTTAATTTATGTAGTGTGCATGAGACTTGTGACAACATTTGTTAGGATTTCTAAAGTAGTATTCACAACCCATGAGAGTTGCATGGTTGGAAGAATATATATATATATATATATATATATATATATATATATATAAGACTAATTCAAAGCTATGGAAAACAACTAGTTTATGTATCAATTTTTTTCCTTTGAACAACTTGTTATCTCTCTTCTTTATTAGCATTTTTTAAAATACTTTGAACTTTAATAAAGTTTTAATTTAATGCTAGTTGATGTGCAAAGCTTTTTCTTATTTATCCATGCAAAGACCGTGTGTGTGGGAGTTTGAATGTTTCAAGAATATCAATTTCCTAGAAGCTTCACCAAGTAATGCCCATCACTATCCATAATCATGCATGGTATATATATATGTATATTAATATATGTTTTTATTAGTTATTTTGTGCTCAACTTTTGATTGGTTCTTCATAAGAAAAGTGATGTTATTCCAAAATATATATATATATAACTACGCCAAGCTCAAAGGATTTGGATAAACATAGGAGCAACTTGAAAAAATAATATATATAATTTTTTTTTATTTACAAAAGTCACAAGCGTCACTCTAAATAAGTTAATTATTAAACAGACAAATATGTATACTGATGCATCAGTTATATATAATGATTTAATGACTATTTAGATATTTATCATGTAGGACAGATTAACATACTAGGCAATGACATCCTACTGTATGTGCTTAAGATGATATATCAGGAACTATAATCCCACAATAATAAATCTTCCCTATTTTGCAACCCTAAAAGGATAGAGATATTATTTTTTTTACAAAGGATCATGAAGACTTGTAACCATGAAAAAAGAATGGTCGTGAGTGGGGAGGCGAACGATCAAATCTCTCCTAGCATCATGTTTGTATAATGAATAGTGAGTGAAAAATACTATATAGTATTTCTACATTATTACATAATACTATTATAATATCGTTAAGAAAATTATGTACTCATTTTTAATGTTCATTGTAATCTTCTATATTGATTAGTCTAGTAATCCATCATTCATTACATTGTGATCTCTTTTCTTATCTTGATTTGTTTAGCATGTACATTTAGTCAAGTTTCTCTTTTGATTTGCTTTCCATAATTTAATTTCAATCTTTTTTTTTTTAATGTTGTTCAGTGTCCTCTTTCATAAAAATAAATAACTTCAACTTACATATATTAAATCATATCTTTTATAATCGTCATATTTTATTACTTCAAAGAGAAAATATTGATAATTTAGACCAAGTAAATGACATGGAAACAACATATTTCTATATATAGTTGTTGACATGAAAATAATTAATCAAATTTATTAAGCTTAAGTATCTTGTTTTACCATTAATAAAGTACATATCATTTTGGTTTTGCTCTCCGCATATATAGTGAAACAATGGTTTACTTATGCATCATTCATCATTTAAGATAGACAATCTTCTTCGATGATGGTTTCTAGAGTGTCATTAGTATTTTTTGTTTGTTTACTATTTTTTCTGTTAAATCTTATTTTTATTACTAGTGAATTATGTGTTATTGTCTGGAATTGTCAACCTATTTTATTTTGTTTCTGTTTATTTGTAAATATATTTTTTCTCATTTAACATTGTTTTAATAAAAAAATTATAATGTTTAATATTATGAAAAGGATGGATAATTTAAGCTTGGTCTTGGTGATGTGACTTTGACTTTGGGTGCCTGCAAGCTCAAACATTTCTATCAACATTGTGAACATTGACCCACAATTTGATTCCACAATGTAGTCTAAGGGTGTGTGTTTTTGACCAAGAAAAAAAAAATCATATAAATCAATTATAAAAATAGAAAAAAAAATATTTAATGGTATTATGTTAACTTTCATTTGTTTCTTTGAGACTGGAATAAATTGAATTAAAAGTTGTAAAGTTTGAATTTCGGTTCAGAGTTGATACTAATTAATATATTGTCTAACTTTATTAACAATTTTTAATAAATATAATTTTAATTGTTGGTTTTGGAAGCCGGATGGATTCAAATATATGATGCCAAGGCCAGGAAAATTAAAATATAGCTCCACTTGCATTTTCCACATAACACATCCTTTTCAATGTTTTCATTGGATCCTTGATATCTATGCATCAAAGTTCAAAGTCAATTTTTGATTAATAATTTAAAAACTTTGATATATCGATGTTAAACATGTTTCAATTATTTATTTTGAAAATTTTAATGTGATTAATTTTATGGATTTAATAAATCCAATTTTCCTATAATAAGTCATATTTTTATGCACATTATAAGATTGGGATTTTACACATGTAGCCCTTGCATGTTGATGGAATTAATTTAATTTTAATTTTTACTGTTATAATTGCTGATAAATATATTAAAATAATAAGGTAAAATTACTTATCAATCCTTAAAAAAGTTCACAACTTTCTTTAGTAGTCCCTTTGACAATTTTTTTTTCTATTGTTAAGTTTTTTTTTATTAAATATTTTTTTAAATTTTTACCATCTTTGTATATAATACTTAAAAAATACTCCTATCTCGCTAGCACTAGAACTCATCTATTTCATATTTGAAGGACATGTGTACCAAAAGAAGAGGTGAGATTTCCACCTCTTTGGTCTATTGTTACTAGGTCAGTGGTCAATGACATGATCATCCGGGTTTAGTGAGTAAAACTAGAGTCAATTTGATAATTTAATATATTTAGATTTAAAAGTAAATAATTGAAAAAAAGCAAGGGCATTTTAAGGATATGAAAAATTTGAAGGATTTTTCACAAAGTTAGAAGGATGAGATGGATGGATCTCATGTTACTTTATTAAATAATAATGATAAGAAAATATTTCAACAAAAGAAAAGGAAAATTCATATTGGAAAATCTTAGCGGATTCGGGTGTTTTCAGATCCGATAAAAAACCGGGTTTGGATCAGCAAGGATCCGACCCGTTTCCACTTCCGCTCAATAGATTTCGCGTTCCCGCCAAAAATCACAGTCTTTCTCGATTTCCCCATTTTGGCATTCAGAAAGCTCGAGCTCAACGATGGTATGTTCCTCGATTTCATCCTTTGATGTGATTGGAAATTCCCTTGATTTGGTTGATTTCCAATGATGATCCACTTGCTGAATCATCTCTTGTAGTTTTTGTCATCTCCGTCAATGATTTTTCTAGGGTTTTCGGTTTCTATTAGTTTGATTTTGGGATTTCAATGCTTTGTTTGCTCATACTGCTATTCCTATTGGTTTTGTTGATTTCGTTGCTATAATACACTTTCTGAATCATCTGGGGTGTTTTCTTCTCCGAGAGAAGTGATTTGATTGTGATTGAAAGGCATGTTTATTAAGATTAGTGTTTGAAGGCTTGAAGCATTTTTCCATATTGTGAAAACACCAATTTTTCAAACTCAAACGGTGATGTGTTAGATGTAACATCGTATGCAATGTTAAAGTTCATGTCTTCAAGATGAACATTCCATCATGTAAAGTTCCCCAATTTAGTTTCATATAATCAAACATTATTTTTGTCATTGCTGGCAATACAACTGTTCTGATATGTAAATAATTTTGGATTTGATCCTATTGTTCTGTGGACAAGGTCTTTTCTACTTTTAAAGCATTAACTTTATAGGAATTTTTGGTTCTTGTTAATTTGATGATTTTCTGTATATCATGTGCTATTGTGTGTAATATTAAGAATTGATCTTTAATTTCTTACCCGTGCTTTAGTCAAAGAAAAGAGGTCTGTCGTTGGAGGAAAAGCGTGAGCAAATGCTTCAGATCTTCTATGATTCCCAGGGCTTCTTTCTTGTAAGTTCACTGTTCTGTCATCAGGTGCCAGTTGTGGAACATTTATCTTTCATATGAGAAAGTGATTGGATCTGCGATGTTGCCTGTTTTTCCTATTATATGAAAAATCATTTACATTTTTCAGTTTAGAATTTTGGTTGTGCATTGATTGCATTAAAGGATAATCCTATTTGTTGTTTGCATTGATCATTAAATAAATCAGACTTTGAATTTTGTAAATTTTTCTGAATACCTTCTTTTGTTAAATTGATTCACAAATAAATTTCCAGCTCACATGTTTTTATTCATGTTATTTTTCATTTTCAGCTTAAAGAGCTTGAGAAGCTGGGTCCCAAGAAAGGTGTGATCAGTCAATCTGTGAAGGATGTTGTTCAAAGTCTAGTAGATGATGACCTTGTTTTGAAAGACAAGATTGGCACTTCTGTAAGTAGACATTCAGAATTTCTCAGGTTTTTTATATGCAAATAAAAGATACTCTTTCACTATGACCTTATTTTGAAAGAAAAGATAGGCACTCTATGAGTGTATTTTTAGAATTCACAAACTTTTTCTGTGATTGGATATCTGCAATTGTTCAGGTAAGGTTTGTGGATTCTTTTGTTTGATCCTAAGAATGCTTCGTTCTTGTTTGAGCATTCAAAAAAGGGGGAAAAAATCCTTCTAAGCACATCATAATGCTGCTTAGAACCTTCATTGTGTCTATACCATGAGCGCTTTCATTATTCTTCATTTTTAAATGTCTTTGTCTAGGTGTGGAGTATCATATTTTCCAGATTTTTGCTTTCTATCCAGCATGCTATGTTATGCTTTAGTTCTGTCGAAGCTCGAGTTTTTCCCTCAATCAAGAGATTTAGCTCACTGCTCTAACAATCTGTGCTCGGAGATTTCTTTCTATAGTTCTTTTGGTATCATCTTTTTTAATCTTGCTATCGGTCCAGTTAGGCTATCAGAGAATTCTGGGGTAACCTATTTACTTCCTACAACCCATGTGTTTTTGTATCTTTAGATCTACAAAACTGTCTGGTATGCTAGTGTCAACTTTTTAGCTTTATCTTCTTTTAATTAGTTTGCTGATCAGTTTCTCTCTCTCTCTCTCTCTCTCTCTCCTGGCAGGTGTACTTTTGGAGTCTTCCTAGTTGTGCTGGAAATCAGGTACAACTATCTTGTTCTTATTGTCACGTACTGATTCCCATTTTCTTTTCTTAAAACTATGGCCATACACAACAGGGATTTGGTTCCTTTAAATATCTAAGTGATCAACTTATTTTTAACCACCCTTGTTTGTGAGAACTAACCTTTTCAAATTGTTGTTTCACATAAGTAGTTGAGGAATGCTTATAGCAAACTGGAATCTGATCTTAAAAGCAGTCGGAAGCGTTTTGCAGAACTTACTGAACAGAGGGAAAACTTGAAAAAAGGCAGGGAGGAATCTGTAAGTTACGTCTCCAACTTGGTTGATCTATTTGTTTTCTCATCAAGAACATGATTTTACCATATGGAATTTTGTTGAAACTCTTCACACTCAACTTTCATCTTCATATGATAGGATGAGCGAGAGGCTGCTTTAGAGGAGCTGAAGGCTGTGGAGTTGCAGCATAAAAAGTTGACGGTCACTACAGAATATCTTATTTTTCCATTTCTGAAGGATTAACTTTGATCAATATTTGGTCTTGAGTGGATTTCATCCATGCAGGAGGAATTGGCCTGCTACGCTGACAATGATCCAGCAGCTCTTGAATCAATGAGTAATAACTGTGATTTTGTTTGAGACTTGCTTTCGTTTATACAAATATATTTTAATTACATTAGTCAAGCTGCACTATCAATATTTTCCTCAAAATTTTTGGTTCCCGTTTCCTACAAGTGTTTGTTCATGTTTCTGAGACTCATTGTATATACAATTTTAGGTTCATGTTTGAGTTTATCCATGTTTTCATGGCAGAAAATGCAATTGAGGTGGCCCATACAGCAGCCAATAGATGGACAGGTAGGTCTTCATATGCCTAGCAATATATTTCACTCTTAATGTCTTACAATATTCATATTGCTTCTCAGACAACATATTCACCCTTCAGCAATGGTGTTCAAACAACTTCCCTCAAGCCAGAGAACAACTTGAACATTTGTACAAGGAGGTGGATGCCTTTCCTTGTTCCATCACTCTATTTCTCGGCTATTGTTAAGTTTAAGTTTGTACTCAAATCTGAATCAACCTATATAATATCAGTGTTGTACTCAAATGCAGGTGGGAATACCAGAGGATTTTGATTATCTGGAATGAGGACGAGAGCAAATAAATGGATTCTATGTTTTGTTGCAAAATATAAATGGTTGGAGGTATGCATAACATGAAAACCCATTATAATAGATTTTTCTAATCAATACACCCCTTAATTATCCTGTAATTTGAGCAATGTACTGTTCATCTGATATGTTCTTGCCATGGGCTGACAATCTCCAGTTCTTTTATTTTATTTTTTCTTTTATTATTATTATTATTATTATTATTATTATTATTTGGGAAACAATAATCGCCAGTTCTTTGTTAGTGCTTTAAATGAGCTTTACTTGAGCAACCTAAGTTTGAATGAAACAACCTCAGCTTGTCAACCGTTACATAGTTTAATGGTTTGACACAAGAGTGTAAAAATTCGAATCCTTTCTTCAATAGTATTGTTCTATGTATTGTACATTTAGGTTTAATATAGTTTATCAATATTATTTATGGGATTGAGTGTGTCTTTTATGGAGAAAATAATGATTTTACTCTTTTAGGGTTGCAGAGTAGGAGGATTTGTTACCGTAACTGGTGCACTTCTGTATGTTTTTAATAAACTCTTAAATGAGGAGTGTTTGCCACCAATCATTTTTTTTTTTTTTTTAAAACTAGCTTGAATTTAAGGTAAATGTGGTCTAATTGAATTGTGACAGTGTTCGAACCATTGTGTATTTAGTTAGTCGAGTTTAAACTTGAGCTGACCTGGAACTGCACAAAATGAATGTTGGATATGTTGAATAGTTTGATAGTAAAGATTTATAGAAGCCTAAAAATTATGAAGAATTTTTCCTTTTTGGTAAAAGATCTAAATCAATTGGGTTAGTAGAAGCATCTTCAACCAACGTTTTAGAGGGGTTTCTATTTTAATAGAATGTGGACCACGTTTTAGAGAATAATTTAGCTTCGGTTTCATTGAAATTCAACTTGATAATATATATTAATAAAAAACAAATTATTCTTTGAGAATCCTGCCTTTTTAATTTTTTTTTCTAAATTTTTTTTGTTTTGAGTTCAATTTTTTTATTCTATAAAAACAATTTATTTGAATATAATTAATTATTGTTCTTCCTCTTCTGTTGTATTCTTCGGTTTCCATTGTAATTTGTAACTTGTTTCTATTAATGTATGTGATTTATTTATTTTTTTTAAATAATTAATCATCATTAAACATTTAGCTTATATCAGCAACCTTAATAATAATCAGTATATTATTACAACAATAAAAATAAAAATAAAAAATATTTTGGTATATTCTTCCCAGGCCAATGAAGGCAACGCGGTGCTTATCCCACCAAAAAAAAACCCATAAATTTATTTATTAAAAGTAAAGAAACCAGAGTGGGCGGTGCGCATGATGGTTACGTCAATGGATGTCCAAGTGCCATCCATTAACCACGTGTCTCGTCATACAGCCACACGATTGCCTCGAGATTGTAGCTAAACCGGATAAGAAGCCGCACCCATAAAAAATACGGAGATATTTCCCTCCAATCCATAAAGAGACCCCGGAATCGACCCATCGCCAAACATCGCTCTTTGTACTCACCCGCCACATCAAATCTCGTCCGTCAATTAAAGCCTTCTTTAAATCCAAGAAAAATCACCAGCCCTACGATCTCCATCAACATCCCCTCCAAGGCCCCCGATTCTCCTCATTTGAGATCCAAATCCCAACTCGCTTCCTCTTCGATCTCTCGATCTCTCGAGGAGGAGTTGGGAGCTGAATCTCTCTCTCCGCGGCCATGGATTTCATGAAGGTTTTTGATCAAACCGTGCGAGATATGTATGTTTTTCCTTTCAGATCCATTCTTGTTTCACCGATCGATTCCATTTCTTTGAGTTTATTGATTTTTTTTTATTTTTTTGGGGGCGTTTTTGTTTTGCAGTAAGAGGGAGGTGAATCTCAAGGTTCTCAAGGTTCCGGAGATTGAGCAGAAGGTTTGGGATCAAATTATTTGGTTTGGTTTAGTGGTGTTCTCTGATTTAGTGTTTTGTTTCTATGATTTTCTGTGTTTTTGTGGAGTTTTAGGTTCTTGATGCGACGAGTAATGAGCCTTGGGGTCCTCATGGATCTGATCTGTTGGAGATTGCGCGGAATAGCAAAAAATAGTGAGGATTTCTTTTTGTGATTTTGTTCATGTGAATTTTGGTTGCTAGATTTTGAGTCATTAAGGTTTCATTGCTTGCAGCACTGAATGCCAGATGATTATGAATGTACTTTGGACGAGGTTGAATGATACTGGCGCGAATTGGCGCCATGTTTACAAGGTCTGCTTTTTTTCAACTGCTTTTTTAGTTCATGTGGAACTTTGATTGATTTATTGTAGAAGTGTATTTTGTCAGGCATTGGCTGTTATTGAGTACCTGATAGCAAATGGTTCGGATCGTGCAGTTGATGACATCCTTGAACATAGCTCTAAAATTGCTGTACAGCTTCCTTACTCGCTTAATTGAAAAAGAGCTTTTAAAAAAAAAAAAAATTCATGTTTTGTGGCTTTCATAAATGATGTGTTTCTGCTTTTTTGTGCTTGTGAAGTCGGTGTCGAGTTTTGAGTATATGGAGCCTAATGGAAAGGATTCAGGCATCAATGTTAGGAAGAAGGCGGAAACCATTTTAGGTCTTTTGAGAGACAAGGATAAAATCCAACAAGCAAGAACTAAAGCTTCAGCTAATCGTGATAAGTGAGTTAGTTGTAGCTTGTTGAAATAGTCTTCTGTGTTTGAGTTTTTATTCAGAAGATTGTGTAAAGAAGTTGGTCTCATGAATACAACCATAAATAGGTATGTTGGGCTGTCCTCGACGGGGATAACATATAAATCTAGTGCTTCCTCATATGGTGGCGGCGGCTTTGAGAGTGGTGGTTATGGGAGCTTTGGCAATCGAAAAGAGGGCGACTCATTTAGAGATGGTTATAAAGATGAAGAATACGCTGGAGATGGAGCTGATGTGAGTCGTGGTAGCAAAGGTGGCTTTAGTAAGTCAACAGGAAGTTCTTCTAATGGAAGTGAAGGCTACAAGTCAAAGAAGGCATTCAACCATGGTGTCAGGTGATTTTTTTTTTTTCCTGTGAATGTTGTTGAATGAACTATCTATTATGTAATTGTATTTATTTGTGGAATTGCTGACGGATATCATGTTTTTTTCTTGTCAAGTGCCGCAAAGTCATTGAGTAAGCCTAGTGCGGATGCTTCTAAATCCTCTGCTGCAGAATTAGAGAATGTTCATGATGATTTTGATGATTTTGATCCCCGTGGGTCTTCTACCACCGGTAAGAATTCTGTTGCTATTATGTGCATTTTGTTTCTTGTCATACCACCGGTAAGAATTCTGTTGCTATCTGTTTTGTGTAAGAAAATTTAAGTTCCATGCTAATATGCTTGAAAAAGTGCTTGACAATGTCATTTCAGCTTGTTTTTTGATTGTCTTTCATCGTGAATCACAAGCTACTTTTTGATATTTGGTGTCAGATGACTTACCTTGTTATGTTGGTATGTGGAGTATTAATTTTCTTCTGAAGAATTATCGGGGAACCTTCATCAACGAATGAAAAGAAAATGCCCATATAATGGTGTATTTTGCTGGAGTATAATCTTACCTAGTCTGATGCACATTCTTTTGTTATTTTCTCTAGATGACCTAGATTTAGTAGGAGATGAATTTCCTTTTGGTTGTTGGATGTCTAGGGCATTGGATTTATAGTGTTGCAATTATCTAAATATTATCATAGATTTGATTAGCATGAAGTCATATTTCTTCTAATGACACTATCTATTGGAAGAGTGTGATGTTGATAACCCAGACTGTTTTATGAACGCTTTCTTTTGTAATTGGATAGTTTTGATATGGTCCTCCTCCTCCATGATTTCTGTACATTTAATACTTTTAGCTTTGTTGGTATGTCTCTAATACAGTGGCAGGTTGTGGTTGATGAATGTGAGATATTATGTTATGAATTATTTCCTTATTGTCAAGTTGGTTATTTTATTTGTGATATTCTGCAGTATCCGCTGCCGCTAAGGCTAACCAAGTGGACTTGTTTGGAGAAAGCTTACTGGTTGATCTCATGGATGCACCGACATCTGTTTCCACTGAGTCAACTACCACAAACCATGCTGTGCCATCTGAAACTGATCTCTTTGCTGATGCAGCATTTGTATCAGCCTCGCCTCAGAAAGAAGCTACTCAAAGATCTTCCCCTTTGGCATCTGAAACTGATCTTTTTGCTGATGCTGCATTTGTGTCAGCCTCATCTCAAACAGAAACAGCTACAAATTCTCATTCTCAGGTCAGACTTTCAACCCTCTGTGCTATTTATTGTAATCAGTTATTTTGACAATTGCCAGTATCTGTTTATCTTTGTGAGAGATTGACATTGCCTCTCATCTGCATTCTAGTTTTTAGTACTGGACCTTTGAACAGAAGGTTTAGAGATTGGAGAAAGGAAAATACCATATCATCTCTTTTCCCCTTCACACATTAGGATTTTGGCAAACAAAAAAACTGTCTAAATTTCTCAGCAGTTAGCTTCCTTGATGAGATGCGTTGCTATTTAACCAATAATATGATAAATTGCTTTGTTGAATATTTCTTAATGCTATTATATGCTTTACTGTTCCAGCAAGAAAATATGATGCATGTCAAAGGACCCATACATTTGAATAGGTGGTTTATATGGTCGTATGGGTTGTGTTCTATATTATTCTGCAGTCATACGAATTAAACGCCATTGTTGATATTTGTTAGTTCCATGCTGCTATGCAGGGAAATGTTGATCTCTTTGCCGGTCAACCTGCCTTTCCTTCTAATTTTGACTTCTTTGCAGCATCAGTTCCGCCTTCGCACTCTGAAACAAATTCCTCCAAACCAGATTCTACAAACAACAATATTTTTGATCCTTTTGCTGCAGTTCCCTTAAACAATTTTGAAGGATCTGATCCATTTGGTGATTTTGCTTCTCATTCTGATCCCGTGAGCAAAGAATCTTCAGACAAGTCTATGAACAACTCAAACACCCTCGACAAGCTTTCATCAGTGGCATCATCCCAGCTGGCACCCAAGAAGGATACCTTTCAAGTTAAATCTGGCATATGGGCGGACTCCTTAAGTCGTGGACTCATTGACCTGAACATAACCGCCCGTGAGTTTCTTTTCCCAAAACTATGAAATAATCCTTGTCAGTGATGATCAGCGTTTTATATCTACACATTTTCCTTATGGATATTTGATTTGTCTAGTGTATATCGGAGTTTTCATTTATCATATATGGCTAAATAAACTAAAAGAACCGAGTTCACTTTCGTTCTCATATTTTGGTCAAATATGGATGCAGCCAAGAAAACTTCTCTCGCCGATGTGGGGGTTGTAGGGGGACTCGACTTTGATGAGAAGGAGAAAGGACCTGCTGCATCATCTTACAATTACATGGGCAGAGCCATGGGAGTAGGATCAAGTGTTGGTTGGACCCCTGGGTTCTCTTCATCCACAATGGGAGTTAGTGGAAATGTTCCTGCTTTTAACCAACAACAATTTGGGAATTTCAAGTAAGCTTTTCCCCTTGTCTGGATTCAATCATTTTTTATTTTTTAAGGTCGGATGTTGCCAGGCAGTTGGCATTACTATTGAATCTGATTTGTTTCCATTCTTTTGAGGTTGATGTGTGTTGCTCATTAGTATTGTTCTAAATACACATATCATTATCATTGTTCTACTCATGTATGGCCCCTTAATTCTCTGATGAGGATGGTTATTAATTATATACATTTTGAGTGCTTATATGTTGAGCCTTTCTGATGAACATGGTAATCAAATATGAGGTGATGATGATTACTCAATTGAGAATGTACTTTGTTTTGTATCTTTATATTAAATTGAAGCATATGGCTTCTTTTTCTCTTTCTGAGATGAGTATAGAAATCTCATGTGACTGCCTATGTTTTTGAGGGAAAGAGCAATAAAAAGAAGAAGTACAAATAGATCAAGTTACAGGCCAAGGCCCAAAGGGCACAACAAAACAAAAAACAGCAAAAAACAAAAAGAAAATACAGAAGCAAAGACAGAAAAAAGAAAAGATTCTTTGCTCAGTGACCGCCTATGTTGTAGTCATTGCAAATATTCTAGTAGTATAAACTACAGCATAAGCACATTTGTTATTCATTATTCACTGAACATATCTATTTTTTAATCGTTCTATTCATTCGGGTGGTCCATGATCTGGTAGATTTATCTCTTCACGAATATGGGCTAACTATGAATTCTGAGCGTAGCGAAGCACTATGCAACATACGCTTTGTTCCTTAAATATAAACAACTAATCTTAATTAATTAAGGCTGGATCAGCCTCAAGTCTACAAATGGAAGGCGTGATACATGCGTACATATATTTGAGCGACATCTGAGAAATCGCATCAAAAAATAAATAAACAAACAAATAAATAAAAACTAATATCACGAAATTAGATTAGGCCAACCATTATATGAGATATTATATTAAGCATCAACTGCGCAATAGTAATAATATTTTAATGCTACAATGATAATTTTTCACATGTCTAACGCCGCAAAACAGGTCATCTGTTTTAGTCGTTGCAAAGAGGACTCCACATTTATATTCATGTGAGCTTTCTACATTGAAAAGAAAATAAGTGCCTTTTGAGCGAAAGTCTAGAAATTAAACTTCGCACAAACTTGATCAGGTGCAACTTAACATTTGTACAAAACTAAAAATGCGAGTTTGCGGAAGCTACCAGCCATGTATATGATCACCTGCTAATAATAATATTTTCAAGTCCAGAAACAGATTAATGCGAAGCATGTTGGTATTTTTCCATAAAGCACCAACAGACTCGCATGACAAATATGCGAGAGAACTAAGTCTGTTTTACAAAATAAATAAGAAGGCTTAATGGGCTCATATAGCCTTGCACTGGTACTGGAACTTGAGTTCACAAACCGATAAAGCTTTCAACAAACAGCTTTCAGTATGCTACAATAGAGTTCACTTTTTAATTTACCAATTAAAATCTCATATGATCAAAGTTCAATTTAGAAGCTGTTACAGTTCCTACTTCATTGTTTGTTATCGAACGAACTTACCTTCTTCGCAATCTCAATAATGTCTTTCATTTGTTTGTCAACCAATTGGTTCAACTGTTCCTCTTGTGTGGTGGACTGATCACTAGCCAGACTGCCGTTTTGGTCATCCACTTCCTCATCAGTGTTTGATTGGAATACGATAAAGGTCATGTCATGACCGTAGTCATTTGGTACTTCGATCAAACGTTTCCCATTGTTCTCTGAATCTTTATCTAAGATATCACTTCTAACACGATCTGAAACAGAGGTCTTGAAATTATCCATGCATTTTTTATCTTTGGGATCAAGGTTTACATAGATAAGAACCTCCCAGCATCTCAGAAACTGTTTCTTGTTGATCTTTAATTTTTGACGTACGATCTCAGTCATTCTTGGCGGTGGTCCAGAGAGCAATTTGGATGTCTTCTTGCATAGGTTTCCTTCTTTCAGGGAAGAGATGGCGGAATTAATGGCCGACTTTAATGGCTCAAATGACAGCAGACGAAGGGTATCAATGCAAGTGCGCAGATGTTGGAGGTACTCGGATGGTTCTTCAAATGTAACGTCGTAAACATTCTCAGATACCGCAACAAAATTCACGGACTCTAGAAGGAGACGGCCATAACCTTTACCCTGATACTGGGGCAATACCAATATCTGCAACACAATTAGGGCAATATGTAAGCAATATTGTTGAGTTGATATATATATATATATATATATATATATATATATATATATTCATCATATTCAAATGTAGACAAACTATACCATGAATGCATGACAAAAGCAAACTATCACTGTAAATCAACAGATTACTAATGTCCATCATAAGAAAAATGTTTGTAGATAGGATCAGCATAAATGAGCTTGAGAGCAAATCTTGTTTGGATACATCAAATTCCATGAGCTGGAAATTCTCATATAAGAAACTGTCAACCTGAAAGCACACGATAAAGCTAAAGAACAAACAGTTGGTGGCATTGGCCTAGTGGAAGATTGTAGGACCCTCAGTTGGACAATAACTTCGACATTCACCAAGAATAGTTATACAATAGTAGCACATGGTAGATCAACAACAAAACTTTGGCTTAAAATTTCTTGGATGATACGTTCCAGTGTAATATATTGTTCCAAAATTGTAGCACTTGGCTCAATATGTTATGGCAAATTTGCTGTCAACCAATTCCTAGTTTCAGTATTTCTATTAAATGCAAGACCTAAGCATTGATAAATTTCTAAACATTTTCAGGAATGTAGTCCAACGATTTTATAAAGATATATATACATATATCATCATGAAAAATTAAACAACTAACCTGGCTGATTCTTAACCGTGTAGAATCAGGGTAATGATAGAACAGATAAGCAGCTGCAAAACCTAGCAATTTCATTGAATAATCTCCTGACTTATCCCTTGTTTTTTTCACCACAAAATAAATTTCCCATCTTGGATCTGCAATGTCAATAGGGCTGCCCCCTAAAGAAAACAAGTTTAAATAATAAGCCTCTATCAGTAAACACAAATTCAGCATGTAATGAAAACTGCTGGCAACAGAAACGTGATACTTACCTTCAACAAGAAGGAGGACAAGGGGTATAAGGCGACTGTAAAGTAATCCAACAGGCATGTTTAGTAGATTCATGCGAATAACCTGAGAAAGCGAAAATGAGACATAGCCAAAAATTGAAACTCACATGAATCTAAGAAAGAAAATTAGCATAAATTTGGGCAAAATTTTGGGCAAAAATTAGTCTCTTACTTTTTAACAATTATTTAGAAGATCATTTCTCATTAATGTTTGTCTGAAGACCAGTGGGCGATACACCACCCTACCCAAGGAATGTGATTATTTGATCCCAACTGGTAGCAGATTGCCTTAAAAGAAGAGTTAATTTACAATGATACTAAAGGTAATTTCCATGTCGATGGCATTAGTCGGTATCACCAAATTATATTATTCTTTTTGATAAAAGGAAAGCACTAAGTTAAAAATGCTATAGAAATATAAAGCACACCTCTACAGCAGAAACCTCTGCATCCACATGTGTTTCAGATGTTTCATCTCCCATCAAGGGAACACTACGCACAACTGCTCCATCTGATAAGACAGTTCTGAGATCCATCCATGAGAATGACGGCAGAAGAACAAACAATTAGACGATAAAGTTCTTCCTGGGGCTCATTTACATGGACTTAGAATAGAATTTTCCCATGAATAGATTCAGAAAAAATACCTAATGCATTGGCTTTCTCTTGAGAATGACTCGAGGAAGTCAGCTTTCTCGATCAAAGATTCACCGAATATATTCTAATGCAAAATTCAAACTTAACATATCAGATAAGGAAATCTTGGAGGAAGCCTTATTTTGCCTGGCATGAAATACCTGAAGTGCAGTTTTCAGATCAGTGATCCCCTTTCCTCCCTGAAAAGTGTGGATAGTAGCAAGTATTATAATTCATACATTACATGTGGAACTGAATTATGCAGGTAAATCAACATATCAGAAGAATAGATGACAAGCAGAAAATGAAGTCCTTTCCATGAATTCAGAACCATTTAAAAATTTGACAAGTGCAATTACATCTTTTGCACACAAGCCAGATGACATGCAAAGGTTATACACAATTATCTGCTCCACATGGTCCTTTTGTAAGGCACATGACAAGGGCCATGCCAGAATCAAGGAATATTTTGCATGACATACAAACATATGAAAGCCTCACTATTCAAAAGCAGTGACGTGTTACATAAATGAGCATATGAAAAGCATTTCAAATGTAACAGAAAGAGGTAAATATACTCTATAACTCAAATGACTAACAAAAACAACGTAATAAAAGAAGGCTGAAAATGTGCTGTACAGGATGATGGCTAGCATATTAGCTGACAAACTCGTAAGTAACACTAAGAATATTATGAACAAAGTATCATTAAATACTTACATCAGATGTACTCTCAAATGTAAATTCTGCATATCCGTGAAAAGATACAATGCTCAGCCAAATGTCAATCTGCAACAATGTTTTTAAATATATATAAAAAAATTGAATATGTTAAGATGAGCAAAAGGATATTGCTTAAGGAAGAAAAAAATGATGGCTAAAATGGTTGCACCACATATAATATTTCACTGGAAGTTAGTAGTAACAGTATTTCTGTCATCCCACAACAAGTGAGGCTTTAAATCTAACAATAAGCATAAGATTCATAACAAACAGTTATACCAGTTTTTCCAATGAATATTTTTAGACATATTAGTTACACATACTCTAATTTTATAGCAAACACATGTCAGTCAATCACTGAGGCAGATGGATAAAAAATAAGAGCAGAGCATCCAGATTTTAGCCTTTAACATCTGCAGCCACACTTACCTTTAAGCCTTTGTAGCCATAAATTTTGCCATCCTCACCAAAAAGTTGGTTTAGGTCAACTGGGTCAATGCAAAAGCTGCTCCTATCACCCACCTCATCCTGGTTTTTGACTGTGATTAGATCAAGAAGTAATGCATGTTAATGAAATGGAAGCAGATCAAAATCAAATGAGCTGAAAGAGGCATTACAACCACACAGAATAAATGTGCTGCCGAAGAAAGCATAGTTTATATTCATAAGCTACTTCGTGAAGAACATGTGAGACGGTCATGGTGAGCATATTACTGCCAAAAGAAAAGATGCTAACTAGCCATCTTCCTTACTGTTGGATTTGCTGCTAATATGTTGTTTAACGGAGCGGGAATGCTAAGAAGACTTAATTTCCTTTCCCTTATCCTTCAGTGTGAAGATGTAAGTATTTCTCATGACTAATGAGGTAAATTCCAGCAGCTAATCCAAGCGAAAACCATGTTGAGCATAAGCTGGTGTTTTAGAGTCAACAACCCTAAGATTTGATGGACTCATAGCAATTGTAAGCTGAAGAACATGTGCTACCACAAACAACAGAATAAAGTCAGCCTCCCAAGAAAATCCAGTCAGCCATTTATTGTGTTTAACTCAGATATGATGACACATTTACTAATCAGGGGAATGAAAATCACTGCATGAAAATATAACTTCATGTGTAATGATGCAAAACTCTTTTAGGTGTTCAGTATAATGAGTTGGCACTAAGTCTCACATAATTTAAAATAATGAATAAGCAAGCATGCGTTTTACTCCAGCCTGCACACCAAAGAGAGAAAAAAATGATAAAGGCCATCATACCAAGGAAAACTTTGATGCATTCATTTGCCTCAATTCCAGGATCTGCATAGCAGTAAATAAAAAGGAAGGATTAAACAATAAAGCAATGAGGTCATCAAAAGTCACTAGCAAATCAGCAAAACAAGTTTATACTGTGAGAAAATTAGCCCAAACCCAAGACTCCATGGTGGAAACAACGACAACCACAGCCAAAAAAGAGTTTCAAATGCATAACTTTTCAAA
Source organism: Dioscorea cayenensis subsp. rotundata (assembly GCF_009730915.1). NCBI lineage: Eukaryota > Viridiplantae > Streptophyta > Magnoliopsida > Dioscoreales > Dioscoreaceae > Dioscorea > Dioscorea cayenensis. The sequence continues at coordinate 44,680 of NW_024087259.1, forward strand.
ATAACGTCTTGTAAACCATATAACTCAGCTTCATTAAACAACAATAGAAGGAAATTAATCAACAAAATTGTGGTTTAACAACAGGCATTCCGATCAAACACAACAAAGTACATGAGATCAAACGGTAAACTTCCAGAGCGAAAACCAAACCTAAAACAATTTTGTTCTCTTTGCTAAACAAAAAACTATAAATCAGACCAAAATGGATTTTAAATAGAACAGCTGGCAGCATCTCGCAAAGAAGTATTAATGTCATCTAAAATTTAGCTATTTCCCATCTAATTTGAAGAAAATTAAACAAAACTCGCAAGACATGACATTTCCAACGCCAAAGAAGAGGCGGGAACAACAGCTGAGTGCTGAAAGCACGAGCAAAGGTCCAATTCATCAATTTCAGAGCTAAATTCAGAAAAAAAAAAATCCACGAAGAAACTACAAGAGTAGCAGTGAAATCAACTGAAGATGAAGGAAATCGAAAATTGATAGATTTTACAAGAAATAGGTTACCGATTTTGGTGAATCCAACGCGCTTCCGCTTCTTGGCATCGGGTACAGGTTCTTCACCCTTGTGCTTCAGCGCCATTTCCTTCTCCTTAGACTTCAATGGGTTGGAAACCCTAGATTTCTAGGGTTTCAAACAGCGAGAGAGCGAGCGAGGCGGGAAATTGGGGGTCGGTGGGCGCGTTCCCGAGCTATTTCTCTTTCAATACTGAAATTTTGGGCTTTTTGCAAAAACGTACCCTATTTATCTTTTATTATGAGAAGCCTTTTTTTTTTTTTCTTTTTCTATATGTAATAAAATTAATATAGCATTATTTTTTTTGTAATTGTTCCTGTGCCACCACCCAAATTTTCATATAACCCATCTCTTTTTTGTGATTCTATTATGTGCGAGAGTTAAAAAATCACAAACACCCCTATTTAAAGATTAATAAATAAATACGGTAATGTATTAGTTACGGTGTTTACTAATTTCTTTAAAAAAAAATTTTATTCTGCAATTTTGGATAAATAAAACCATTGTTTCTCCAGAAGACCCATATTTAGCTCTTTAACATGCCAAAAAACTTTTTATTATTTTATTATGTAAAAAAAAATCTAATTTCATATCTTCTAAATATATGTAATTAAATTAACTTACAGGGTTTTATATAAAATTTGGGTTCCATCCGAAAAAATTTGCTAATTTTGCAAAAACAACCCTTTTGAGCTATTGATCGTTTTATTATGACCATACATACACTTTAAATCAATTTATTGGGCTTTTATGAAATAACTTTGGCTTTTTATGTTTGATCAAAAAAGGTTTCTTGGCCGCCAAATTTTGCAAACAGGTCCCTGCTGAGAACTTCGAGCTTCGTTCCGTTCGTCAATGGCGAGGTTCGTGGCTCGAAGCGCTCCCCTCGCCTCTCGACCCTCACTTCCCATCACGCGCCCACAGATCTCCGCCGCTCTCCGGTGGCGCTCGCGGAGGTCCACCGTCATCGCTTTCTCTCTCCCTCCTTCCTCTCTTTTCCCACCCTTGTTGGGTGTTTCTCAATGGAGAGATATCCATTCCCGGACTCGCTATTCCCCTTCTCGGATCCCTTTCCCGGGCTTCTTCGTCAGTGCGCGGGCGTTCCGCAAACAAGGGCAGCGGAGGGCGGCGAAGAAGCAGAAGTCCAAAAAGCAGCTGCTTGAGCTCGATGTGAAGATTTGCATCGAGGAGGAGCTTCCTGACGATCCTGAAATTCTGGTTTTTATTCGTTCTTATGGTTATCGTTTATGATTTCGGTTTAGCATTTGAAAGGTTATAGTGTTCTTTTAATGCTGTTAGTAGAGGTTCCGGGTGAGTTTAAATTGAGAAAAATCCAGAAAAGGAAAAATAATAGTACTATTGAGCACTGTATCTTCTTTCAATTGCTTATCTATATTATTGGTGTTACTGTTTTCTTCTCTTCTATCATGCATCAATCTATATTTGCCGCTGTTGTCTGTTAAACTATAAAATCTCATAGATGTTTACTGTTTTCTATACTTCAGTATTTTTTTTTTGGCAAGTGACATGAGTTTGGCATCAAGAAGGAGCTAAGGGAAGTCTAGAGAAAAAGAAATTATATATTTTATAGGCCAGTTGCTTTTTGAATCCCACATAGTGTATGAATTGTTAACAGTTAAAGGGTCTGAGAAATGTTTGTAGCCTATTTTTAATCTTCAAATTACTGCAATATTGATGTTCTGTTTCATAAATTTGGTTGAACTTTTTCGTGGTTTTTTTTTTTTATCCATTTGCTTATTTTACATGTGGCACCATCTTTGAACCATAGACCCGTTGAGCTATAATTGGATCAAGTTTTTTTATTTGTACGTTTGTGTGTGTGCTTGACAATGGGCTGTAATCCTGCAGAGCATTGCGGAAATGCTTAGAACAGATGCTCCAATGGCAATGAAGGTTGCATTTGACGGCCTAAAGGATTCCAAGTATAAAACCAGAGATGCTTCAATAACTGATGTTGACAAATTTGATAATATTGAGCTATCTGTATTACTATGCAACGATGATTTCATTCAAAAGCTGAATAAAGAGTGGAGAGATGAGGACCATGCCACTGATGTTCTCTCAATGTCCCAACATATCCCTGGACTTGATATACCCATTGTAAGAAAATATGTTTAGGTCAGAAGCCTTTTCTTTTATATATATTTATAGTTACTTAGCAGGTAGAGCATATTACTTTGTGAGATTTTAACGCATTGTCATGGCTATTGTAGCTAATGTTAGGCGATATAGTAATTTCCATTGAAACTGCTGCACGTCAAGCTGAAGAGAGAGGCCATACAATTGTTGATGAAATTCGAATTCTCTTGGTAATTTTCAACTTTTTTTTTCTCTCCCACTATGTCTTTTTAGCTCTATTTTGCTTTAGTGGTAGTAGTATTATCAATAATTAGGGTAAACAACCTAAATAGTTACGATTTTGTCCCTTACATTTAGTTTTTGTTACAATAAGGTCACCAAGGCTTACAATGTTAATGCCAATTATGCATGGTTTGATATATTGTAAGCCACATAGACTTCTAGAGGTGATCTTATTGTAACTCATGCACCTCTAGAAGTCTATGTGGCTTACAATATAGCAAACCATGTATAATTGCCGTTAACACTATAAGCCTTGGTGACTTTATTGTAATTCACGTATGATCACCGTTAACATGGTAAGCTCAGATGACCTTATTGCAACAAAAACTAAACGTAAGGATCAAATCATAACTTTGGGTGACCAAAATAGAAACATAAGAAAAAGTATGGACTATTTAGGTTGTTTACCTTAATAATTAAACATGCTCGGTCTTATAACTGGATATGTATGTGTCAAAACTAGTTTTGGGGTTGAGGGTAGTTTGATAACATATTAGCAGGTTGAGGTCAGTTCTCAACTTTGTTCTTAATTACTTTTCCTGAGCAGCAGTAATTTGCTCCGATTTATAGTTTAGACCTTCCTGTTGTATATTTCTACATAAGTTTGATTGCAAATTTGAACATAAATAGGTGGCGGCATAAAATTTTATTTTGTGATAGTTCTTAGACAAATTGAGATCTCAAGGCCAAGCCCAATTTCTTTTACCAGGGTTTCTGGCGTAGTCAGCCTGGTAAGTTAAGAACATACTGCATGCTAATTAACATTTCTATTTATATAGCGTGGACCACAAATGACAATATGAAGCATACTCTTCTATAAGAACTTTTGGTTAGAGGAGGCCATTCATACAGAGCCTTTGTATTGTGGTTTTTATGTGCTCCCATGAGACACATATCATTATTCTACTATATGTTGAAATCCTTTCCCCCCGAGACTTGCATCATTAAGTCTTTTATCAGAATAATCTGGAAAAGACCTCAAATGAAACTAGACCTTCCCACCAGAACCCTTATAACTTCCTGGCCTACATTTTAGTTGAAGTTAATTAGATCAGTCAAATTGAATTTAACTGTGTACTCCTCTTTTTATAGGTTCATGGTCTATTGCATCTTTTAGGCTTTGATCATGAGATCAGCATTGAAGCTGAGATTGAAATGGAGAAGGAAGAAGAACTGGTTTTGAAAAGTCTTGGTTGGAAGGGGAAAGGCCTGATCAAGAGTGCGCATGATGCTTTGAATGATGGAAGCCTTCAGACAGACATTTCTGATAGTACGTTTTTTGGTTTCTTCACCTGGACAATTAGCACTGGCTTAAATTCTATGGCTCACTCTAAAGGTATTCACAGGGTGTGTTAACAATGATATGAAGAAAACAAGCATCCTGCAATTGTATAAACCAAAACTTAGCTATATCTTCTGCGATATGGATGGTGAGCTGACATTGCTTGCAAAAAGTTTGTCATGTAGCACTTCCTTAATCTTTCACTTTTGTGCTTACTCTTTGATTCTTTTAAATAACTGCTTTTTGTGCAAACAAGGTACTCTTCTTAACAGTAAAAGTCAGATCAGTATAAATAATGCTGAAGCTCTGAGGGAGGCTGTCTCAAAGGGTGTAAACATTGTAATTGCTACTGGAAAGGTGAGATGGGTTATATCCTTCTTTGCTTGTTTTCTCCCAATTTCCTAATGTTTATGGACAAACAACTTTTTTAGTTTCTCTAAGATTAATGAGTCTCTTCCTTTCTTTTATCAGTTGTTATTGAATTCCAGCTTGCAGTTAAATTGTTTGCACATTATCTTTTAGTTGCAGAATGAGGATTTTCTTGAGTAAGCTGTTGATTGTTGAACCTGATCTTCTTGAGCTCTGGTTAATCAAATGATAAATTCAATGAAAAGGCATAGACAACTTTGATAATACCTTCCAGCAAATGGTCCAATCTTGGCGTCATATTTTATCATAAATTGCTTAGTGGATCTTTGCTGATCAGATTACAATTGCAAATCAATTAATATGTTTATCTTTTGCAGACCCGCCCTGCTGTTATCAGTGCTCTGGAGGTGGTTGGTTTGGCTGGAAAGGGTGGTGTTGTCTCTGAAATTTCACCAGGCATCTTCCTACAGGTTCTTAATTTCTCATCTCCACCCTAGTTTGCAAAATGCTAATAATGCAAGGTATTGTCATCGCTTTGTTACCTTTCTTGAGGATGTGCTGTTGATAGGTGGAAAGTGTGAAGATTCAGTTTTTCTTGCAAGATTTCATCTCCTTTATCTCCGTGGTGAATTGCATTTTTTCTTTTTTTTTGGTGGGAAAAGAAAATTGAGACTGTTAATATATAAACCATCTCAAAATGCTTGCCATGCTACTCATATCTGAACCACTTAAATATGCCAGGGTACTTATATTCAAGGGATATGTCCTGGAGGACAATGCTTGCTTATGTTTTTATCTTTAGATGCTTATGTTATGTTTCCCAGAATTGTCCTTTTCTCACTTTTATTTTGAATACCAGGGGCTGCTTGTTTATGGGAGACAAGGCCGAGAGATTTACAGGAGAAATTTAGAAAAAACTGTCTGTAGAGAGGTCAAGTTTTTTCCCTATGTATAGTTCTGCATTGAACATCAGATTTTGGTATTTGTTTTTGTTTTTGTTTTCTGCATGTTATTGACTGAATAATTAACAATCATCAGAAGGCTTGCCTTCTCAGTTCTTGTCCTTCGACTTCTTGCAAAATATCAATGTCATAAACTTATTTATTGATGCTATTTTTGAGGACATAATATTTTTAAGAGTCAAAATAAACCAGTTCTTGATGGAAATTTGCTTGGACACACTCAAGACTTAAGTTCTCAAGTAACCCAATCAGGAAGCTACAGTAGAACGTGCAAGACCAGTGTTTTGAATTAAATCATTGTTCATCATTTGCTTTAACAGATTGAAGATTTTTATGTAGCGATTATTTGTTGTTCTTAACTGCAGGCTTGTCTTTATTCTCTGGAGCATGGAGTTCCTCTAGTAGCCTTTTGCCAGGACAGATGCCTGACATTATTTGAACATCCTCTGGTTGATTCACTGCACATGGTTTATCATGAGCCAAAGGTACTATAGGTTGCATGAATTGATTTGCTTCTTTTAATTTGTATGCACCCTGATGTTTATTTGCAGGCAGAGGTGATGCCTTCAGTTGAGCACCTTCTAGCAGCCGCTGACATACAGGTTAGTCATTCCCTAAATTTAGTTAAAAACACTCTCATGATTCCATGTCATGGTTGCCCAAGTGCTTCACCAATGCCATGGTCCAGGCTGATGTTTATTTTCAATTGCTTTCATGTTTCTGGATAACTTGGACTGTTTCACAAATTATTCTTTCTATGTTGCAGAAATTGCTCTTCATTCACACAGCTGAGGGGGTTTCATCTAATTTGCGACCATGTTGGGAAGAAGCAGTCAGAGGCCGGGCTGGTGTTGTCCAGGCACAGGCAGATATGCTTGAGATTGTGCCTGCTGGAACTAATAAAGGCAGTGGGGTAAAATTGTTGCTTGATCATCTTGATATTACTGCAAATGAGGTATGCCCTAAGTATTCATCTGGTGTTGCATTTTTAATTTTGTATTACAATTTGTGAAAGTCTTATTAGTGTGACATGAGCAGCCACTAGATTCTTCATTCAAAGAAATCAAGATACATTATTCTGGTTGTTATGAAAACTTTCTGGGTGTTCCAAGGTGACTATGTTGCTCAAGTCTACAAAAATACAATTATTGGAAATGTGTTTCCTGATGAAAAAAAAAAATTGTCTTGTTACTTCATGGGTTAAAGCTTGGATTTACTTAGTCTGAATGTGGGTTAGAGAATGTGACAAGATCACAATGACTCAAAAGTTCCCTGTTAGAAATGGATTGAAATATGTTTGGAAAGAGCTTTTTTGGGTTTGTCACAATGGGATTTATCCTAGAAAGTAGATTTCATTCCAATTCTACTATTCCTAATCACAGAACTTAGCATATTTCTAGGCAGGAGGTTAGAGGAAATCATAGAAAAATGCCCTCTATTACTATGTTTCAGACCTTAGGTGTTGCTTGTCTTGATGCTATACATGACTACTGTTCTATAGTCTCCAAAAGATCACCATTGTTTACATTAAACTGTTTGGGTAGCAAATTTCATAAATCTCACATTCATTGCAACAGATCATGGCAATTGGAGATGGTGAAAACGACGTTGAGATGCTACAACTAGCATCATTAGGCGTCGCCCTCGCCAATGGATCGGAGAAGACTAAGGCTGTGGCCGATGCAATCGGAGCTACCAACGATGAAGATGGTGTTGCCAAGGCTATATACCAATATGTTCTCTAATAACAAAGAGCATCTCCAAATCAGTAGTTATTCTTACTGGAGCATACACATGACGAACTCAATCAACCCATGCTTCCACTTTTACGTTCAGTCAAACAATAATACATTCATTATTGTGCTGGTGGTTTCTGTTGTAGTTGTTGGTTTTAATGATTTGCTAAAAATATTCATTGATTGGACTGGAGATTGATGGTTAATACTTGCTTTCAAACTAGGAAAGCAAAAGAAAGTTTACATTCAATACTTGAACTGCTTTTGAAGGCATTATTTGGCAATGTGTATAATACATATATACATATATGTATATGCATGTTCTTGTATTTCATATGTATACAAGTGAGAGAAATTTGTTCTGGTTTTTCCCATAAAACATGATTTTTACCAATGTTTTTAAAACCGAGAATCGGCCCATGGTCCCGGTTTTTAGATTAATCGCTGACTCAAATTTTTGAACCCGGTCAAACCCTCACAAATCCGTGATCGGGACCAAAAACCGGATGGAACCCGGTTTTCAATTTTTTAATTTTTTTGTTTTTTATTTTTATTTTTTTGTTTTTTTGTAAGAAAGGATTTAGTGCATTTAATCGGGCTTCTTTTTTTCTTAATTTCACGACGCTTTTCGAGTCTTCGATTTGTCGAAAATATTGTTTTGGATTCTTGAACTTTCGATTTTGGAGTATGAGAAAAATAAAACTCAGAATTGAGAGTATAGATTATTTAGGACTTATTTTATTTTATATTTTTATTTTAATGGTAATGATGATCAAATATGAAAATTAAATTAACCATACTTAGTTTTAGTTTTGTTTTGAATTTTTTTTGTTTATGTCTTGTCTCATCCTCATATAATTAATAATTTAATTAACGGTTTAATTTATGTAGTTACCATCATCCATTTATGATTAATAGATTAAGAAATAAAAGATTTAGGGAATTGTATTTGTTGCTTTATCTAAATTAATTATTTGAATCTTCAACAATTTTGATAAAATCATAATAAGATAATTATGATTAAAAATATGATAAAGTTTGTTATTATATGTATATATTATATATATATATAATATTTAAGATAATTATTTATTTATGACATCATCTGGACTAAAATGGGTCATCCGGTCAAACTGACTGACCCGTGACCCAAATATGAGACCGGTCACTATCTGATCCGGTTTTAAAAACATTGATTTTTACTGTCAGTTTCCTCTATTCTGTTTTTTCCCTTGTGATGAGAAGGTAAAATTATTTTAAAAAAAATTTAAATTGCATGAATATTGATGATGTATTAAGGTTATTATAAATTCATAGGGAATATGTATATGCATGTGAAGAAAGAAAGCTGACTACTTATTTTAATTTTTAAAATTAAAATCCGAATAATATCAGCGACCTGGATTTCCAACTCGAAATTTTAACGTGTCAATAGCAAAACATAGCCGTCCGATCAGTAGATCAGACGGTCATTAATCCGAAACCACGTCATACCACCCTCTCCACCCTTCACAACCGTCCGATCCAGATCTCACGACTCAAAATGCTTCATTTGGAGCGAGCTTTGAGAAGCTTCGCAATTGTTCCAATATTTATTTTTTCTCTATTTTAAATTAATTCGAGAGTTTAAAAGCTCATCGTCTTCATCGCTGATTGATATCTTTGCTGTTTTTCTCGATCGATCTCTTGGAAATTTCTAATGTCGACGCCCGGAGAGTAAGCTCAAATCCCTGCCCAATTGATGCATTCGCTTCTTTCACGAATCGCTCTTTGATTTTTGTAGATTAGCATTGTTTTCCTGAATTTTGTTGTGCTTCATGCTCTCTGATCTTTGTTGTGATTCAATTTGTGATTTCTTCTGGTCAATGTGTTTTGAGTAGGAGTTGTTAGATGTTTAATTGTTGCTCAACAATCGCAGCAGAGAGGCCTTGATGTTTACTATGGCTGTATAGGATTAGAGCTAGGAGTTTTGTTTTTGTTTGGAAAATTAAAAGCTTTTATGATGTTTTTATGTGTGTGGTTTAAGTGAAATTGGAGGAAAAGAGAAGAAAAGAGGGATGGAAAGGTGTATTCCTGTTCTTTGTTGATTAACAAAGCTTGTTTTGATTGAGGGAGAATATAGAAAAAGAAATCAATGGGAATAATTTCGAAGAAATTAAACTAGAATAGCTGATGAAGGAAAAGGAAGTACTAAAAATTTCCCCTTGTCTTCTTCCTTTTCATCTCAATTAGAGCTCGGTATATTAATAAGGGGAATATAAAAGAAAACAAGTCAAAGATGGTTCTGTTTGTCATGTTGAATGGAGAACATGAGATGGATCAAAATTTATGTGTGTTCTTGTCTCTTCCTTGACGTATATTCACCTTTTAAGTGTTATTTATGAAGTACTTAAAAATTTGGTGTTTTTTTCCTTAGATATTCACATATAACTAATTCTGCACTCTTTATTCAAATGAGTTGTATGCCTTCTGTGGATTTTGGTATTATTTTACACTCACCATTCAGTGTTGATATCAAGCTGTATATTGTTCTTTTGGGTTGATTTTCAGATACTACAACTCTCTGCCACCGGTGAGCAAGGCCTACGGGACCTTGTGTTTGCTAACGACAACAGCATTTCATCTTGGCCTACTTGATGTCTCGTTTATTGCATTGTACTATCCCTGGGTATTTTATCGTTTTCAGGTATGCATGAATGTCACATTTCTTTTTCTTAAGCTGATATTCTTACTTTACCAGTTTTGTTACTTTGCATAATCACTTTAGCTAGAAGTTAGGTTGGTTTAGACTTAGCTTCCCTGCATGTGTATGTGTGTGTGATCTGTAGAAAACTGAAATTCTTTATTCGTGTGCGTTTAAGTCACCTTTTTTTTTTATCTTCTGTTTTTGCATAAGTTTTCTTATATGAATTGTAACTTGTTCACTTAAACTTTGACTGGCGTAGGATGTTCTCCCTTATGTGCCTTTGATATATGTTGGCATTCCCTGGAAAAAAAAACTTTATTTGATCTGAGATAATGCACTAATCTTATTTGATTGCATATTATTCCACCATTTACCAGGATGAGTGTATTCTTTTTGCATGGTGTTATGCCTGACTGCATGAATTGATATCGATTAGTCTAGGCTTTTCTTTAGTGCATGTTATTGACATTTGGAGACCTTTCGCGAAGAAAAATTCATTTCACCTGAGATAGTGAATTGATCTTATTTTATTGTTTACTCTTCCACCTTGTATGCTATTCTTAGAAATCTTAAACATCCCTGCATTCAACTTTTCACTGTTGACCTGATTCATTCATCTACAAAGTACACCTTATTTGGTATGTTTCCAGACTTGCAAATTTTAGGGAAGTTTGCTTATGTTGCAGAGATCACTCAGATATTATTTTCTCCATTCTTCCCCATTGATCAAAATAATTATGGATTTAAAAAAATATGCCCACAACCAGGTTGGTTTCACTGCCAACTTTACTCTGAAGGATATGAACCCTGGTTTCCTTTTTTCATCTATGCATCTACTCTTACAATAACTGTGTGCCAGTCCCTAATGGGTTTTTGCAAGAAGGCTGTTTTTTCTTATTTTTGTTTTTCCTTGTGGTAACAACAGGAATCAGTTCTATGCTTTTAATTCTTTTCCAACACCACACTTTCATGGGTTACTAAAATCTTGTTGTTGCAGACTTCCATTGAAATATCTTTGTTCCTTTTTAAATCAATAGTTGTCTAAATCTTGTTGACCTTGATTCAAAGATTATTTATACTAATTACTAGTCTCACGTTCACATTCTGATGTAACGCTCTTCATATTCACATCTTGGTTTCATATATGCATGAGATGCCTCATTTTTCTGTTGTTACAGGTGTGGAGGTTGTTTACCAACTTTTTCTTCCTTGGTAAATTTTCAATCAACTTTGGAATTCGGCTTCTCATGATGTGAGGATCAAAGTTCACTCTCAATTTGTGTTTCCATTTGCGATAGTGATTAATTGATTATGAGACCTTAATGTGACTTTAAACCTATTTACTGATAAATTTGATATGCAGAGCAAGATATGGGGTACAATTAGAGAGGAGTGCATTTGACAAACGCACAGCTGATTATTTGTGGATGATGATATTCGGTGCTCTGTCTTTGCTGGTTAGTTGGTTCTCTTGCCAATTTAGGATAAAAGTATTAAGCTGATTTCATACAAACCGCTGCAAATGTCAAATTGCACATGTACCTCTGCAAGCACTGTAATTGCATTTATACCCCATAAACCTCAGAATGTCCCATATCTAGCCGTGAGTCTGGGTTTCTGACCGTTAGCAACAGAAATCTGGGAAATGTTTACTTTTTATTTTCCCATATACCCCTTCAATAGTTTAATCTGCGTATTTTACCCTGGAAAGAGTGAAAGTCAAAATTAGTGGAGTTAGAGCCCTTATCTTTCCCAAGGGAAATTTTGGTATTGCAAAAAGTGGGCAAGGTTCCCATTCAAAGTAAGCCAGCTAAGGACATGTGAGAGAGGGGAACTTCTGGGCACTGTAGGGGTATCTAAGTGCAACAATGTGTGGTTTATGGGGGCATATCCTTAGTTGCAGTATCTGCAAGGGCATGTGCAACTCAAGTCATTTGCAGGGTTATACATGCAAACAACCCAAATTATTGTTGTATTCTTTTAGAACACAAGTAAAATGTGTATTTTCTAAATTTATTTGTTTCTTGATTTCAGGTATTATCTGCCATCCCATTACTGCAATCAAACTTCTTAGGCATTTCATTAGTCTTCATGCTTTTATATCTTTGGAGTAGAGAGCTTCCTACAGCCCAGATCAACATATATGGTCTTGTCACATTGAAGGTATTGTAGCTTCTATCCTCCCTGTTGTTATCCATGTTCTCCAAATCTGACAGCTTCTCTCATTTTTTGATTCATCTTCCTTCTTGTTCAACTTACAGGCTTTTTATCTGCCTTGGGCTATGCTTGCACTGGATGTTATCTTCGGTTCACCAATTATGCCTGACCTCATGGGAATTATTGCTGGACATCTGTATTACTTCTTAACCGTTTTGTACCCACTCTCCACAGGCAGAAACATTTTGAAGACTCCTGTCTGGGTGTATCCTTTTTATTTACTGTCAAATTTGTGAACTAATCTGCATTTCATACCATCTATTGCTACATTTTCTTTACTCAGCCTTTTGCCTCTTTAGGAAAACCTTAACTCTTTTGTGGCGCAGACACAGACTTGTAGCGCGGTGGCAAGTGGGTGGTCCACAAGTAAACTCACCTGCACAACCCGGCAACTCATCTTCCAGTGGGACCTTCCGAGGCAGGAGCTACAGGCTTAATCGATGAAGAAAAGATCGTTCGTCTGTGTTGAAGAGTCTGATAAACAACAAAAAAACATTTGATAGATACTTTCTGACTTGCAGTTAGTGAAAATGTTTGCTTAGATGGATTATGATTCAACATGTTATTCCAGGCAAGAATTTTACATACAAAGATTTGACTGCTTGAGCTGATTGAAATCAACAGCACTGTTTCTCTTGCTGATTGATTTTCCCATTTGATTATATTTGTTGCTGTTCTTCTTATTATTAGTAATAAGATTACGACCTTTTTGTAGTCCAAAGTTGAGGATTTTTTTCAGTTGTGTTTGTTGCAAACTTGCAATGGTTTGTGGACATTGCAATAAAGCTACACACAATGTATATTTTAAATATATATATATTAATTATCAACATTTATTTTTGATGTAGGGGATTAGCTAACAAATGCCTCAAGCATTTGTATTTGTCTGCTTTGAGTAATATTAAGAAAAATTAAGAAAACTGTATTGTTTTCTTTTGTTTGTTTGTTTGTTTTTCGAAATTATGTATTTGTATTTTCAATACATTATTTATCTTAATTATATCATGCTCACAATTCTAGACCAATTAATTAATTACCATTAATCACAATTACATCAATGAGGTAGGCCAAGATCGTAATAATAAACAAAACCAAGGGCAATAATTTTTTTTCCCTTAATAAAGCCCGGACTTGAAGGCTACTTATTCAATCGAGCTAAATAGGCGTTTATAGACGTTTGAGACCCGCCCTTTTCCTTTATATATATATATACTATTACCCGCCTGCTTCCTCCCTCGCTTGTCGAAATCCTTCAGTTCTCGACGAAGAACAGCGAAAAGAGGAGCAATGTCGTGGCAAACCTACGTCAATGATCACCTCATGTGCGATATTGAGGGTTAGAAGCTCACCTCCTCCGCCATCATCGGCCTCGACGGCAGCGTCTGGGCTCAGAGCTCCTCTTTCCATCAGGTATAGTTCCCATGTTGTTTTCCTTGTGTTTTGATCTCCTTTTCGACATGATTATTGTTATCCGAGGTGATGGAGTTGTGGAATGCGTTTGGGTTTTTTCTTTTGTGGTGATATCGCGAGGTGGGACTGGTTTTTGGTTCGGATTGTTTTGTGATTATGACCAATTTCTCATTGTTTAAAAATCTTGGTTATGGTTTCATGCTGATCTTGTTTTCCCAATTTTTTTAAAAAAAAATTATATTTTGATCATTCGTTTATGCTGATGTATCGGATGTAGGTGGTGAAAGAGACTTGGTTATATATTGTATTCATTTGTATTCGATATGAGCTTCTATTCTTAGAAAATGGATGTTTGAAGAATCAGTTGAATGGCATTGTGTTAGTTTTGGTTTTAAAGGAACTATTATATATGGCAAATGAAGTTAAAATTGTGTTCGAAATAAGCTTGTTCAAGTGCTTTCATATAAGGGTATATATCTTGTGGGAGATTCAAGTAGGTCCCTTGGTATTGATGGGGTTGTGTGGTATATTTCTGAATAAATTCAAAAAAATGGTTTTTTGTATTGGTTTTGCTGTTAATTGGAATTACATCTGTGGAAGTATAGTTGTTCTAGAAAATCTATATTTAAGGATCTAGAAATTATGACCTCAGTTAACTATCTTTTAAGTGTCGAAGAGGATCAAAGATAACGTGCTCATGTAAAGATTATTCTAGTGCTTTCTTTGCAGATCTGAGTAGCTTCTGCTCTATATATACTACAAAAACAAGAATGCATAGTTGCTAGACATGGGCCTATCATTCAAAATGAAAACCTTTAAGGGTTCTGGTTTGAATGTCTTTCAAATTGTTTAATTGTCATGCCCATGGGTTTTAAAAGTTGTTCAACTTCCAAACTACATTTGACATTCCTGGTTTTTTCATTTGTCCTTGTGATGACTAGTGTTACTTTGCTTTAAGACAACATAACCTAGTGTTACTTCTGGTTACTGCTTACTGGTATCTAATAATCTGTCTCACCTCTTTTTATCTGTTTTTTTCCAATTTGGCCCTAGACTACTGTTATATTATGAAGTAACTATTTTCTAGTTCTCTTAAAAAAAAAAAAAAGACATTATATCTATGATTAATATTTTGAATGTTTTGATGTCTTGTTTCAACATTTGATCCATGGTTGTTATTTGACTTGGTTTTTCATTTAATTGATTTTTTGGTAGTATTATTTGTTGTTGCAAAACCATCTAGCTACCTTAGATTGGGATTTGACTGAATCACGAATACATTACCTGTAGTTTTGGCTTCTTAATGCCACGTCATAAACTGCACCTTTGTTTTCTGAAGCAGCCAGTGCCTTTGCACTGGCTAATAGACATACAAAAGAGAAGTAATAAATCATGATATTGTTTCAGTTGTTATTATGCTGGTTGGCAATGTGATTGTTGCTTAACTACATTTCAACATCATTTCTTTTCCTTGAGGTTTTTTTTTTCGTTCTTGTTTATGTTCTGTCCTTTTTCACTTTTTTCTGTTATGGATAGTGTACTAGAGGGGTATTGCATGGACATCTATATTCTGTTATTTGAACTAGTTGAAACCAAGTAGAAGACAGTCTGACTGAGGTTCATGTTTCTGTTAACAAGATTCCTTGTGAGTTTTTAATCCTTCATTTCCTCTAAGGATGAGTTTATATAATCAATAAGTTTACTGTTGCAGAAGTAGATGAATATCTTTTCTTTTTTTTTATGACGGCAAGATTTTCTACTTTCTTCCTCTTCACAAAGTAATGTTTTTGCCTTGTTTAAGGCTTGATGCTTTCACATTTGCATTTTAGATATTTAAATTCTGGTTTAACTATGTTTGTTGTGACCATGCAGTTTAAGCCTGAGGAGTTGACAGCTATTGTCAATGATTTTAATGAACCAGGTTCACTTGCTCCTACTGGCTTGCATATTGCATCTACAAAGGATATGGTAATACAAGGTGCTGTTATTCGAGGGAAGAAAGTAAGGACAATAATTTCCTTACTTCTCATTCCCGACGCATGCTCTTACACTAGATTTTAATATAAAATTCTGATTTTGAAGTTTGATGCCTCTGGACTCATTTTATTATGTCCCTATGATTATTTTATGTCGGTCTGCTTCAACTGTTTCTAGTAACATTTGGTTGATGCTTTTTTCTGAGGCTTACAACGTCAAAGTGGGCAATATTCTGATGCCAAAAGTGCTTTTAATCTCATTTCATAGCTTCACCCTTCCGTAAAATTTGAGGTAATTGCCCATCTTCCATACTTTATCGAGGTCATGTTTAACATCAAGTAGGTGGCATTTCAAAAGGTTGAAAATATGCCACTTCTAAAAGTGTGGTTTTACTGTTATTCTTATGCACCCCAACAAATTTGAGTTCTTCCTTTCTGTTATTCTGACTAGTTTGGTGGTTATGGTGGTCCTTTTTCCTGCTAAATCTGTACTGGCTTACACAGTCCCTTTATGAACTTCTTGGATATCACTTAATTTATTTCATTCCACCCAGAGATTATTAGAATTGCAGAAATGATCTTTTTATTGCCTATGCAAGTTCGTTACTCGCGTAACCATGCTCAACCTCACCATAGGGCTCAGGTGGTGTTACTGTCAAGAAAACCATCCAAGCTTTGATCTTTGGTATCTACGATGAACCCATGACTCCGGGACAGTGCAACATGATCGTTGAGAGGATGGGTGATTACCTCATTGACCAGGGCCTGTAGATCATCAAAGGCCACTCACCTTCTTAACCATCACTTCTTCCTAACAATGAGACTCTTTACTTAGGTTTTTTAAAGAAAATTTTGATCTTTCACAGAGTCATCCCTATCAGTTGGTTTCTTCTGCATATCATAGTTTGGAGTCTGGACAATAATCTTGTTGTGGACAAGGTTTTTTTTTTTTCCCCATTATAGTTGTTACCTTTTTTTCGATCTTGCCAGAGGCCAGGAGCTTCACATCAATTTCTCATATGGGTTTGATCCAATATACACATTGCATGATGCTGTTATCATGCCTTTGCCAGCTACATGAATTTTGAAAAGTTGAATAAACCACTTAAATTAAAGAAAGGAGAGAACAAGCAACAAATCCCACACTAGAGATGGCGGAGACAAAACAACAGCAAACATCATACCACTAGGCGTGGTAACAACGAAGGAACCAGAAATAGACAGAGAAAAAGAAAACACAACACAACTGATAAAAGCGAGTAACAGGCCTCCTCAAGCCCCAACACGCTACATGAAATTCTGTTTTGGGTGGTCTAGCTTTTGAAATTTGTGCCTTTGTGGCCTATTCTCTTGCCATTTATTAATTGGATTTGGAACAAAATATATATCTATATAGCATGATGGCACATGCTTTGATTAATAATATATATGAGTTTTATATCTTGTTGGAAATAGAGGTCAGCAAGATGATAATCAATAGTTTGTAGAGTCACACAGTGGAGATCAAAGATGATGGAGTAGTCTAGTAGAAGAATGCTTTTCATTTGGATATCTGCCAAACTATCATGAAATTCAAGATGTAGGGACTTCTTCTTCTTCTTCTTCAAGTTGTTTATTCTCTATTCAAGTATCTTTATTGCCTTTATAATCATATTCTTCATTATCATTGTCAGTGATTAGCTGCTCCTTTTTAGGATTGGGTTTGATGATCATCAAAGCTTGCACCGAAGCAATTGGATATGGTGGTGTGTTTTATAGCTGGTGACCAGGGTCCGTGAGCTGCTCAAGTTCATTTCCAAAGAAGGCATTAAAGAGGCACCCATCATTAAGGTTAGTTTTATTACATGTACTATGGGCAAAACAAATAAGTTAGTATAGTTTAGTGACTAAAATAAATATTTTTTATTTTGAAAAGATAAAATGACTTCTTTAAAAATTTTGAAAGATAAAAATACTCTTTCACAGGGTGGTTGTTACTCCTTTTTTCCTCCCAACTCAAAGTTTGAATGTACTAATTTTACCATTGAATTGCCTAATTATTTTTTAAAAAATATTTATATACCTGTCGTTAATTTTTTATTATATTATATGGCAAATGATTTTACAAAAATAATGCTAATGTGAGCGATAATAGCACTGATGTATTTAATAGAGTTTTAAGAATTATCTACATGTTCATGTAATCAAAACAAAATCTTTTTCAGAGAAAAAAAAAATTTGTTGGGTAGAAGACGAACTCTGACAGAGACCTAGACCTCAGAGTCTTCACAGGTGACAG
Source organism: Dioscorea cayenensis subsp. rotundata (assembly GCF_009730915.1). Taxonomy (NCBI): domain Eukaryota; kingdom Viridiplantae; phylum Streptophyta; class Magnoliopsida; order Dioscoreales; family Dioscoreaceae; genus Dioscorea; species Dioscorea cayenensis. The sequence continues at coordinate 62,495 of NW_024087259.1, forward strand.
GTCCATCCCACCAACAACACTTTACTCGGCCCTACAGCATAAAGGTTTGCAAATGGTCAAAGTTTTTTATATTTGTTTATTTGAAAAGTTGCTTTCCAGGTACAAAATGCATCTAAATTTTGTTGGTTGGTGATATGAAGATGAGCTCTTTCCATTATAATTATATCCAGTGTATCCATTTTTTGAAATAGAGAAGAAGAAGAAGAAGAAAAGATTAGATGGAGATGGATGAGAGGAAGGAGGAAGAGAAGAAGATGAAAATTTTAATAATAGGTGGATGTGGTTATATTGGGAGGAAGCTGGTTAAGGCCAGCTTAGCTCTCAATTACCAAACTTACATCCTTTATCGCCCTCAAAATGCTTCCTCTAGGGAGAAGTCTCAACTGCTCATGGAATTCAAAATCATGGGAGCTCTCCTTCTTCAAGTATGTTTTTCCTTTCTATTTATTTATTTTCTTGTTTATCTTCTTTATTCAAAAGATTTCCTTTTATTTTTTCTCTTTTTGTGTTTTAATGTATATTCATAATTAAGTCTGGAATTTCCATAGTCTAAAATTTGGGTCAAGTTTGTCTTGGCCACAAAATAAAAGATTTGCTCAGATCTTTTCATGTGACCCACATTAACTGCCTTTGTTAAATGGATGATCACATTGTTATTATTATTATTTTTTCTGGAAGGAATTGTGACAAATCACCTATATCATTCAAACCCTTGACCCTTGAGTAAAGAGGGGAATGAAGCACAGACTATTTTAGTGCTGCAGATTGTAGTCATATGAAATGTTTTATTAATTGGAGGGTTAGAAAGTACATATTTTTATTTTATGAACTAAAATAGATAATAATTCTAGCGTTAATTAGAGATATTTGATGGTTTTAAATTATACAAAGTTATAAACATATATATTATATCTTCCATCTATTTAGAAGGTAAATTGAAAACTATAGACCTGTAGTTTGTCTATAGTTTTACACACACACACATCAAGGTTATTCAAGATTAAGATTACAAATTGACTTCCCAACTTCCTGAAAACAATGAAGTATCTCAAACATATGTATATATATATCAATAGTTGAATATAAACAAATAATTAAGAAAATATGTTTGATAAATATAATTTGTACAAGTAATTTTTTTTTATTGAAAAGTGTTTGTTTCAAGGGATTTGGAGTTACATGTAACTCCAAATCCCCTACCTTTTTAAAATCCGGTGTTTGTTTTAATGTATTTCATTTTTTATGTGTTTTTGAAATCCCATCATTGAGGGATTTTGGTTTACGGCCAAAATGACCGTAAAACCAAATCCCGGGAGTTCAAAACCAGTATATATGCATATGTATATATACATACATATATATACATATATAAAAATCTATACATATACACATACACATATACATATATACACATACACATATATGTATACACATACTATACATACATACATTTATATATACATACATGTATGTATATACATTCCCTAGATATACCTATATATAGTATGTTTACATTTATAAATACACATACATATACATACATATATTTATATATACATACATGTATGTATATACATTCCCTAGATATACCTATATATAGTATGTTTACATTTATAAATACACATATATAGGTATATATATAAGTATATATGTATATAGACACAAATATACACATATACTTATACTTATACATGTATATATACTCATATACATATATACATACACTTATACACATGTTTTCCAATTCCAGATTTACAAATCCTTCCAAACAAACATAAAATCTTATAATACAATAATTCCAGTTACATCCAACCAAACACAAGATTTGACTGCACTGTATTTTGAAAGTGAAGTATTTCCAGTTACATTGTAACTAGAAATCCATTGCATTTAGAATTACATCCAACCAAACACTACCTATATGGATGGACCGGGATTGGTTTGAAGTATTTGAAGCAGTGTTATTCCCCGGCTTCTACTTTCACAAACAATATTTATTTTGTCCTCTTTTCACTTTCTAGACAAAAATGTTCTTAATTTTCTTATTAATTGGTTCATTATTATTATTTATTTTGGTTTAGGGTTCTTTTGATAATCATGAAAGCTTGGTTTCTGCACTGAGGCAAGTGGATGTAGTGGTTTGTTCTGTTGCTAGTGATCAGATCCTTCAGCAGCTTAAGCTCATTCAAGCCATTAAAGAAGCTGGCAACATTAAGGTTATTTCACTTTCATTTTTAAGTTTTTGTTTTTGGATTACATATATATATATATATATATATATATATCAATGTCAAAACAAATCTTTTTCCAAAACAAAATCAAGTTGCTAATAAATTTAATCATATATTTTTATGGATTTCTAATCTAACAATTCCAAATGAACTTCAAACTATGGATTTAGACAAAATATTTCTGATTGACTAACAAATATACATCTTAAAGTCTAAATGGTAACAACTTACATGAATGCATTGTATGCATGCAGAGGTACATCCCTTCTGAGTTTGGCATGGACGCAGACCGAATGCCTCATGCAATTCCCCCGGGTAACCAAATTTTCATCGACAAATGTGTGATAAGACGAACCTTAGAAGAAGCGAAAATTCCCTTCACTTATGTTTCCGCTAATTGTTTTGCCGGAATATTCCTTGCCGGCCTTGCTCAGCTCGGCACCTTTATGCCTCCTACCAACCACATAACCATCTATGGCAATGGCGATAAGAAATGTATGAATATTTTTGTGCTCTTTTATACGTTCTAGTTCCATACTTGAAATACCATATTTGTCATCATTATTATAGAGGGTATATGTATTTGTGCAAAATCATATTATTTATATTACATTGTTGCTCTATATAGTTTTATCATTTCTTCTTGCATTCAATTGGCCTATGCTTATTCTTATGATTCAAATATAGATATGAAGTTTAAATGATATTTTAATTGTTTTATCAAACTCTCTGTTACTTAATAATATGATATATATACATAATATGCTCTGCAATATGCACTGCTTTGTTTTGTGTTTTTGCTTTAAAAAAAAGAACTATTATCATGTATACTCAAAATGCAGGTATTTGGGTGGCCGAAGAAGATGTTGCAATGTACACAATGATGGCGGCCAATGATCACCGGGCAGAGAACAAGGTGCTTTATGTTCGTCCTCCGGCCAACATCTTGACACAAATGGAAGTCGTCAATATTTGGGAAAAACTTCTTGGCAAAGTCCTCGACAAGACCTTCATTCTCTCGCCGCAGGATTGGCTTTCTAAAATGGACAGTGAGTCTATATCTATTATTTGCATTCGACTAAACTCAGTACTATGTTCGCGCCTAACTCTTAACCAAGTTAGTTTTCTTATCTGAAGGAAAAGGAAAACTCTAGACTAAGTTTATATTGTAATTCTTTGTGCAGAATACCCACTATTTGAGCAAATTGCTGTAGCTCATTTCTACCAAATCTACTACTGTGGAGATTTAGACTTTGAACCAGAGAAACCATATAGTCTCGAAACAAATGACCTCTATCCAGAGTACAAGTATGTTTCTGCCGAAGAGTATCTGCGACGTTTCATCTTTATCTAGAAAACTCAATCATCTTTACTTTGTTTGATATCTAATGCTTCCTCTTTTGTTGTTTTGTTCATGACATTTGAAATAATGGATTCAATTCTCTCTTTGTTTGTGTTGTTCATGATATTTGAAAGCAATGAATGTGTTTCTCTTTGTTTTTGCTGTTATGAAAGATTCTTTGCTATTTGTGGCATTAAAAATATCATCTCATTGAAACTTAATGATTCACAAGTTCAAATCATTAGGGAAACTTCAAGAACCAGAAACTTCTTGATTTTTCCATCTTATGCAATATGCAGGCGGAAATTGATAAGAGGAAAAAAAAATACATGAATATCACTGAAAACACAAATCAGTGTTTCTATATTTAATATTGATACAACAGAAAAAATGAAACCTGAAGTACAGGCTGGTAATTCGCTTGGATTAAAGTTTTTATGAAGGAGAAGTGATTCGATTGCGGATTCGGTTTGATCGTCTCAAAGGAGTTATGCTTGCACTGGCACTGATGATCTCTTCCTCCTGTTTCATCACAGTAAACAGGATTAATACAGAAATGAATCAGATCATGAATTTTTAATCTCATAAATTGAATGCATTGGAAATTCAATTGTGAAGGGAATGAAACTTCTTAAAAAGCTAGTACTGACCTCTTTCCTCAATGGCTTCTTTGGGGTAGTAACACTAATACTCTCTGCAGCTGAAGCTAAGGACTTCACTGAAGAAGAAGATCGATAACTTTTATCAACAGTAATTGAAGTCTTTTTCGCCACTGTCCTCGCTTGTTCATTCTCCTTTGAATCCAATTTATCGACAGAAAACTCCCCAAGCAATTCGACCAATGGTGGCCGGGATTCATAAAACTCGTTGTGCTCATTCTCAAGATTAACATCTGAAAAATTATGCTTTTCAATCTGAAGATTTGCATTGGGATCAATAATACTCTTTGCTTCAATATGAACAGAGACTACTGCTGAATCTGATTTCGGTCTTCTAAAATACATTAAGAGCCCAATTAGTATCACTGAGATAGTTGTTGACAAGAGAAGCAGTAGATTTCCATCATATAAAACCATCTTATTTTCTTCAACTTTTTCTTCAGGATTTCCATCAGTTAATGGCATCCATGGAACCAATTGATTCTGCAAATCTTGTCTAAACTCACTCAAAACATCCTTCTTTTCCAACATTTCAGTGTCTACAATTTCTTCATGTATTTCACTACACTCTTCCACCAAAGATTCATCATCATTTGGAACATCATTCTCCACCAATAACAGTGTCTCTTCTTCCTCTTTCCCTGCTATAATTTCTTGAAAATCATGCACTTCCTTCACTTCATGAATCAACATACTACTGTTAATGTTTTCTACAATCCATTCCATGTCTACTCTTTTTGGAAACACATCCAGATTACTGACATTACTAAAAGTCTCTTCTTGAAACCTCATTTGATTTCCGTTGTATGGAAGATGACTAGAATTCATGCAAGATATATAACAAGTAGACATCATGAGTACTCCTAGTATTAGAAATGACTTCCATAACATACCGAAAACCCCGGGTTTCTCTTCAAACACCTCCTCCTCTTCCTTCTCTTCACCATCTCCATCATCATCATCATCATCATCATCATCATCATCATCATCATCATCTTTGACAAATTCTTGTGATTCCTCTTTCTTCAATTCACCTTCAATGCGCCGAAGAATCTCATGCCGCCTATTTGGGTTGTACCGGAGGAACAAAGGCCTCGGAGAAGTGTAATTTGTCACAGGATCATAAGGAACTGAAGATGTTTGAGGGGTACTTCTGAAGATGTTTTCATCACAATTCAGTGAGAAATCATCATCCATCTCTGCCAAGATCTTCTTTTTATAACCTGAGGAGACAATGCTGTCCATTAAATTCTTTTCCAAGGCCTTCTTTGCCTTTGGATCTTCATTTTCATCAGCTTCTTGAAAATTTCTTCTGTGATGAACTGAGAAACAAGAGCAAATAAGTAAATAAGGATTCAAGAAGAGAAATCTATCAAAAATGGAAGCCAAAAAGTTTTTTTTTTTTTTTTCCTTCTCTTTTTTTTCCTCCATTTTCTTACCAGAAGGATTGGTATTGAAGACTGATTTGCGAGAATTTGAAGATTTCTTTGAGGATTTGGAGAAATCCATGAGAGGGAAAAACTGATCTTTTTGGTCTTCTTCTTCTTCTTCTTCTTGTTCTTGTATTCGTTGGGGGAAATTTTGACCGTTGGAGGGTGTGGGAGTGCGGATCTTATAAGAAAGTTTTGAATCTCACTTGTGACCGTTGGAGATATTGAATGTTTTGCATAAATACCACCATAAGTCTTGATATTATGTTCACGCCCCTCAAATGTTTGGAATTGCATTCTTCTGCAAATTAACTCATTTTTATGATATATTTACTGATAATATTATTATAAAAAACTGTGTATACAGTATAAATTAAAAAAAAAAATTGGAGTGACCATAAAAAAAGTATGGAAAAATACCAAAGAGTCACTACGGCAATAGTCTAGCAGTTAAAACACTTAACTCTCATACTGGATGTTAAAGGTTTGATTCCTTTCCAATATATGATTGAGGATCAAATAATAAAAAAAAATATGTATATTTGGGTAGTTTATCCACTTTATTAACCAAAAAGACTTCATTTAACCCCTCACATGTTTTCTTCTTTCATAATTTGTTCATATTTGTTTATGGTAGATTAAGATTTTTAATTTTAAACGTAACATTGAGTCCACTTAATTTTTTTTATCTTTTAATATTTAATAAATGTATTTTATTTTTTTTTGCGTGTACATTTTAATATTTTAACGTTTCATAATTATTAGGTATTTACATTTCTGGAAAAAAATTATTTACTTTTTATATGCTTATTTTAGCATTTTGAGTTATACTATATATATATATATATATATAAAGATATTTATGTAACTATACACCTAAAAATTGATACTTGAGTATACAAACGCATCAAAGTATTCAAGCTCCAGCAAAAGTTCCTTTTTATGAAGTAATTTAACAATTAAGCACAAGACCCCATTCTTAATCAACAAATGGTTGTATTATACTTTAAAAAATATGAATTATTATGTATGTATATATATATATATATTAAAATTTATAGAAGGAAACACTAATAATTAGCAAAGCCACACAGGTCAGGCGATTAGCGACACTAGCCCCAAATCCCTCGAGAGGGGAAAAGTGATGAAAGTTTGAATCCCATGTAAAGGAATTAACTTCGTTAGAGTTTAGATTATATGTGACCCCAACAACTGAAGGAAAGCATGTAAAATATTAATTTAATATACATCTCTTTACTAACTCAAGAGTATGTACTTTTCATCAAATATATATATACACATGGATAGATTTGGATTTCTACATGGATATACATATGTAAAAAAAAAATATATTTTTATATGGTTATAAATCTATTTTAAAAATATAATTGATTTATTTATTATTATAATTATTTTTTTACATAAAAATTTCTTTTTATGTCAATGAAATCTACATGTATGGATGGGACCATCTCCAAAAGGATAAACCTAGAGGTGCAAACTGGGCCGTGCCGGCCCGAGCCCGCTGCGACCCGGCGACGAGTTGGGTGCGTGCTCGGCCTGCACGGCCAGCTACGATGCTGAGCCACACTTTGGTGGCCCGCGGGCGGCACGGCCCGCGGCCCGCCTGGGCTGGGCTGGCCCAAGCACGCGGGCCAGCCCAGCATGGCCCGCCACTAGCCGTTGCGGGCCGGGCCGGCACGGCCCGCCATTTTTTTATTATTTTTTTGTATTTGTTTCCCCAACTAATTTAAATATTGGAAAATGACGTTTTAGTAGCTGCTTTAACAACTATAAAAGCGATTTAGTTTTTAAAGGGCTATTTTAGACTTTAAAAATATAATTACTTTTTTTACCCTTTTTAACAACAATAAAGCGGCTAGTTTACAAGGGTATTTTTGGGAATTAGAAAAAAATTTAAATAACCTATAAATACCCTCAAACACTTACATATTTCTCACACCAAATTACTCATTCTTGTTCTAATCTCTCAAGCATTGAAGACTCCAAGCTCTCTTAGTTCTCAATCTCTTCAAGTTCAAGATTTGAAGTTTATCAAATCCGGCTCAAGTGTTTCATCAATCTGACAATTCCCCCACCTTTTCATCAGTTCATCAATTCGGACTTTTCAAGAAAACCACGAATTAAATTAAAATTTCATCAGTTTATCTTTTTTGTATTAATGTAAATTAAAATTTTTTACATATTTTTTAATTATTTTTTCTATAGTCTTTATGTGTTGTATATTTTTTACAATCAAGAAACTTATATTTTATGATATTTAGATTTTTTTAATCCATATTTTTTTAGTATTTTTTTAAAGTATTTTTTTACAATTTTTTTACAATATTTTTTTAAAGAATTTAAATAATTTAATATTAAAAAGCGGGTCGGTAGGCCCGTCAGACGGCCCATGACCCAGGGGTTTGGCAGGGCCGTGCTCAGGCTGAGCCGACCCCCTTGTACGGTGGGCCGTGCCGGCCCGTCACGATTGCAAGCGGGCAGGCGGCCCCGAGCACGTCATGATGCTCGGGCCGCACCATGCCCGGGCCGGGCCGGCTCATCTTGCACCTCTAGATAAACCCCTCCTTCGATGGTGGTGCTTTTACAATTATTTGAAATATAATAAGATTTTCATTAAACAGCTCATCCTTCATATATAGTTGGCTCTTATATTTAGAATAAACCAATATCATTTAACAAATTAATTGGTCTATAACCATGTGGATAAGCATTTGCATTTATAAAGCTCCTCTTATAATAAGATGAAATTTTACCTAAAATTTATAATTTAGATTTTTTACCAAAACAAATTATTTTCTAATCTTTTTCCTACAGCATTTGTTTCCAAGTATGTGAAAAACACAATTTTAACACCATAAATAAAATAATTACAAAACTCTTTTAAATAAAATAAAATTAACATCAAATTGATTCTCTTTTCTTCGAGACCTATTGAACAGATCAAGGGAGATAAAATATCAATTACTATGTTATAGTAGTGTTAATATGCACTTATTTTTTAATTTAAAAAATTATGATTTATCTATTTTTATTAAAATAAATAAATAAATAAATAAAACCGATTACATAACACAATCACAACAAAATCAAGAGAATGTAAGAAGAGAACAGCACCCAAAACAAACCATACAGCTCACTATCTAAACAAAACAGAGAAGAAGGTCCCATAAAGTTCACAAGTCAAAGCAAACAAACACATACAATCCATTCAATTGAGGTCATGCGTAAACATGGCCCTCATACTTAGTTTTCACTATGAAATCCTTGTGAGCCAAACCAAAGCTTTAAATGCCCCCCTCTTCCCCTGTTTCCCACCATAAACAGGGAACCCAAAACCAAAATCAATGCATTTTCACCATGTATTCTTCTTCTTTTTCTTCTTCTTCTTCTTCTATTCTTCAATTCATATTGACCCTTTTCATTCTTCTTCTTCTTCTAAACTCCATTGAAGTACAATGCCGCAAGAAGAAACTCCGGCACGGCAAAACAAACCGCTTTTCGGTGAACAAAACAATAGCACAAGTGAGAGAAGTGGAGTTCAAGAGATGGGTGAATTCTATCAGAGGACTCCGGCACACGACTTTTAATCGAGGCCGTGACATGTTATTGCCTTCCTTCTCAATTACCGTCGACAAGAACCCGTGCAAAGGAGACTTCAAAACCATTCAAGCAGCCATTGATTCACTCCCTCTCATCAATATAGCTAGAGTTGTAATCAGAGTCCATGCTGGAACTTATAGGTGAGTTTCATTCCTCGTCTTCTATTTGATTCCTCTGTTTTCCCCTGTTTCCCCTGCTTTTATTAAATTGTGATGAACTTCTTAAGTACAAAACTAACATATCAGATACATATACATATGTTGAATGAACCTACATAATATATATATATATATATAAATATTTATGTCTTAACAGAGAGAAGGTGAATATATCACCATTGAGGGCTTTCATAACAATACAAGGGGCAGGAGCTGATAAGACAGTGATTCAATGGGGAGACACTGCCCAAACTCTTGGTGCAAATGGGAAGCCAATGGGGACCTTCAATTCTGCCACTTTTGCTATCAATGCACCTTACTTCATAGCAAAGAACATCACTTTCAAGGTAAAGAAAAAAAATTAAAAATTAAAAATTAACTTAAACTTGAAGTCAATTTGTATGTTTAGAGATATATTATCTTTATCACCAAGGCATTATGCTTCAATATTTACATTCGATGACGCTTCTATTATATAAATCAGGATTTTCAATATTTACCAAACATTATACTTGTAGAACACAAACTCAATTCCAAAACCCGGCGAAAAGGGATTACAAGCAGTGGCACTGAGGATCTCAGGAGATAGAGCAGCTTTTGTAGGATGTAAGTTCTTAGGAGCACAAGACACACTGTATGATCATGTTGGCAAACATTACTACAAAGATTGCTACATTGAAGGCTCTGTTGATTTCATCTTTGGCAATGCACTCTCTCTTTTTGAGGTCACCTTCTTTTCATTAATTCATTCAATGCTGGTCATGCAATGAATGCATGGGAATTGAACTTTGTTAATTTATTTTTTATTTATTTTGGGAACAGGGGTGTCATGTGCATGCAATTGCAGAAAAATATGGTGCATTGACAGCACAAAACAGAATGAGTTTTTTGGAGAACACAGGGTTCTCATTTTTGAGATGCAGAGTGACTGGTTCAGGTGTCCTTTATTTGGGCAGGGCTTGGGGATATTTCTCAAGAGTTGTCTTTGCTTATACTTATATGGACAACATTATAATCCCAAGAGGATGGAATAATTGGGGTGATCCTCAAAGGCAAATGTTAGTACCTTTTGCTCCTTCCTTCTTTATTTTTATTTTAATCTCTTTTTATCTGTGTTTTAAATCCTTTTTTAGCTCACTAGATTGGAGATCATTTTTAATCACAAAGTTATTCATTTGAGTACTTTGAGTCAGTTATCTTGAATAATTTATTTTATATTTTACTCTTTATGTCTCATTATAAATGTTCATTTTGATTGTTGCATGAAAAATAAAAAATAATTAGAATAAAAATTTTTATGAATATTTATCTTTTATCCCTCTCTCATCATTTAAAGTGGTCCTGCTAGAGGACAATGTAATTAAATAATTTGAAAAAAAATTAAATTTAAAAAACTAGTCTTTAAATTAGTTGTGTAGACAGATAAATTGGGACAAATAAAATTTTTAGCAATAAACACTTATAATAAAAGAGAAGATAAATATAAATAAATTGTGTATGCCATTAATGTAAATATATATCCATGCAGTATCCATGTTAGACATCAAGTTTAGTTTACTTCAATTAGTATTTGACAATTATCATTGATAGAAAAACTAAGGTACTAGATGAAAAGGTACATTTGTTTCTAGTTTAGAAAATAAAATAAACAAAAATACTAATTGGCATCAAATGGTAGTTATAAGCTTTTAATATGTCAATTAAACAATTGGAATCATTATTAAGCATCTCTGACTAAAAACTCCAACATTAAATAACAAACTCTACATAATAAAGGTATTGAGATCTTGGGCCACTCCTTCAAGCTAAGTACAACCCTATCCATTTCAATTTTAATAAATAAATAAATAAAATTTGTGGCAATGTGGTGTCCACAAGTTTCATAGTTTTTGTTTAAGAAGAGATGACCAAGTACACCAATTTATGTCTATGTTTCGATACTTGGCCAAGCTTTTTTTTTAATTTATAATAATAATAATAATAATAATAATAATAACAAATGAAAAAATCTTGTTCTTCCAACTATTAAGTCTTTCTTTTATCCTTATGTGTTTTATTTGATCATTTCTTTTCTTGAAAATGTATCACTGCTGGTGATGTCTTTCTAGTTTGTCTGGATCAGAGTTGATACTTTGTCTTTTTTATTCTTTTTTTCTGTTCTCGGTTGGCTATTTGAATAAAATGTAATTTATCCACTTTTTTTTAAAAAAAAAATTTTGTTCTTGAACTTGTGTGTTTTTTTTCTTGTGTTAGTAATATATGCACTATATTTTAAAGGAATAATTAATGTGACATATATTATATTTATATTGATTAAACAGGGCAGTGTTCTATGGACAATATAAATGCACAGGGGCAGGAGCAAATCATGGTGGGAGAGTTTCATGGTCTAGGGAGCTCACTGATGAGGAAGCAAAGCCCTTCATTTCCCTTAACTTCATTGATGGTTTAGATTGGATCAAACTATAGTTTCTTACTTTGTTTTTTAAATTAAACTCCTAATTATAATTTTTACATTTTACTTCTTTTTTTTAGTTGTGCACTAGCTCTTTGGTTTGACTTTTAATAATGATAATGTTTAGGATTATTAGTGGATTGAGATCAAATAAGATTGATATGGACATTAATATTAAAGTACTTTGTGTTTTCATTTTTTTTTTCTCTCTCAAAATTATTGTCAAAAAAACTTTTATTTTATTACAAGTGACACTTGGATTATGTAAGTGGGAAAATAGAATATTGAAGATTTTTTTACTTTGCTTTTAAAGTGAATATTGAAAAAGAAGTTTAACATTTTATATTTCATCACATGATTACTTCAAAAAATAAAAATAAAAAAATCAAATCAAATTGAGATACAATCGGAATAAATCTTTACTGTCTTTTTTTTTTTTACTTACGTGGGATTTTTTTAACCAAAGCTTTTTCTTTAGTGGTCATTCAGAGATTTTTTTACATGCTAGTCAATTTGATTTTGAAATTATATATATACAATTTATATATTTATATATTTATTTTTAGAGAAAAAAATTATAAATATTTCGATAAATTAAAGATTCATGTGTGTGTGTGTGTGTGAGTATTATGACTTGTTTCATTTTGTGCGTAATATATATTTTGAAATTATTAATTTTTTTTTTCAAAAAAACCGCTCAAAAGTTCAAACAAAATCAATTCATAAATTAGGCAAAAAAAAAAAGTAAAAATCTTGGAAATATACACATATTTCCAAAATTTATGTGTGTATATATATATATATACACATAAAAATTAAGTTTAAAGGTTGAATGCTCACACGCCAAAGCAAAATAAATTGATGAAATACTAATTATTTGCTAAATAAAATATTTAATAAATAATTATTAATACAAGATCCGATAACCCGTTTTAGTTTGTTACGATCTTCCAGGAATCCACCACGTGTTCATACCGAATGAGATCAGATCTCACATCAGTCACCTCATACTATAATGACCAAACTAGCCCCAACCATTTTCTTGATTAAATTGACTAAAATAACATTGCTTCCCGCCATATAATAATAATGTTTTAAGTTGGATTTTCACATTAAAAAACACCTTAAAAAAACTAAAATAATAAATTTAAGAATATTTCACTTAGATACTTACTTTCTCACTCAAAAGAAATATATATATATATATATATATATATCATGGTTTATTTAAGAAACAAAATACTTATGTCCTTCAAAATTAAATACATTTTAATGAATAAAAAATTTTATCCATTATAAATATTTTATAAAAGCTAAAATCTCCCAGACAGTCTTTTATTACAACTATTCTCACTAGTTGTCACTTAAAAAAAATATTAAAGGTATTTTATTATATAATAAATATTCTCATTATAAACCTATGCTAAAAAACCAAAATCCAAAAATACCCTTCCTAACAACCTTCTCCCTACTGACCCAACTTACTATTAAAAATAATTCTTAAGTTAAAAACAACTTAATAAATAAATAAATAAATTCTCTAAAAATGCATGAGAAAATTATATATAAATCCTAAAAAACCTTTTCTTTGCTAGATAACAAAACAACCTCTGGGAATGAAAGAAAATTAAAAAGTTAAGGGTAAGTTAATAGATCACAAAATATTTCCATTATATTTTGTTTTTTTAAAAAAAGACAGTAATAACAATTTTTATATCAATAATTAAATATTTTCCAGTTAAAAATCCTAATATGGGTCCTAAACAAAAATAAAAAACAATTTAACAGAATGTTTATTAACAGAAAAATAAAAAATAATAATAATTTTTTCACTAAATGACAAGAAAAATAAATATATATGTATATATATATAAATTTTTTCACTGAAAAACAAGAAAAAAACAGAAATTTAACGACCTCTCAACCGATAATGACGAGAATACCCCTGACACTCCCATTTAAAAGCATTTCGTTCGTTAGATCTTGCAAGAAGGTTTTTTCATTAAAGACCTCTGAAAAGTTTAAATTCCATTCCGGTCCCTCCTCTACGCCGAAGGCTCTCTCTCTCGTTTGAAGCTCGATCTCGGAGTTCGGAGTGGGGCTTGTAGATCATGGGGAAGGCGGTGGTGGCTGCGGTGGTGGTGGCCGGGGCTGCAGCGGTGGCCGGGGCGGCGCTGGTGGTGAGGCGGAGGATGGTGACCAGCGCCGCGAGGTGGGCGCCGGTGATGCAGATCGTCGAGGAATTCAAGAAGCAGTGCGCAATGTCGGCAACGAGGCTTAACCAGTTGGCGAACGACATGGCGATAAAGATGGAAGCCGGGCTCGAGTCCGATGGCGGAAGCGAACTCAAGATGCTCCTCAGCTACGTCGATAACCTCCCCACTGGGTAATCACTATAATTCTCCAGCAAACTCGCTTTTCTAGGGTTGATTTCGATTGCGAATGGTTGTGAATTATGATTCATGTTCACTTTCTTTTTCTCTGTTTTTTTTTTTCTTTCTTTTTTGGTCTTATTGATGTGATTTAATTCTCGCTTTATTTCTCTAATTTGTGTGAAAGAGATCGATTCTTGCATTTTCTTGCTTCTAATTTTTTGAATTCGATTGTGTTCTTGATTCATTGATGAGAAGAATGTTTATGATTTGTTGTTTGTGAGAAGGTCTATTTGTTTTTTTGATCTTTTGTTGTGAATTGATGACTTTCAGCTTAATTATTTCAGAATGCATCTATTATAAATAAGAATGTAAATCCACAAATTTTTTTTCTTGTGATTTGGTTGTTCCAAATTTTGTGCTTGCAATTGCAAAGAATGGTTCTTAGACCAGAGTTCTATGCAGATTGACAAAGTAAATGCAATAATGTCTTTCTTTTCTTATTTCTTCCATCATTTCTTCCTTTTGATAGATTCGGTATAGTTATTATGTTTGCCACTTTTAATTGTTTCCTTTCTGGAAATTTAAGAATGAAATGTTTTTTATGGAAGGTTATTGCTTCTTGTTACCTTGGAGGCATGCAACATCTAAAAGATAAATAATGAAGACATGGAATTAAATTTTTAAATTGGTTATATAGCTTATAAATGCAAAGAGTTTAATGATTCCAGGTATTGAGTGTTACAAATAATTTATTAAATAATTTATTTCATAATTATATGTATTTAGGTTTTTAAATATCTTTGATGTCATCAGATTGTAGCCAAATGGCGGTTTTTATGTCTTTAAAATAAAAAGTAACAGTGGTCCCTATCTCTAATTTGGTTTTTGTAAAATAAACTGAATTTTTTTTTTCTTGGTCAGCTTCTCCTTTTGATGTGAATCACATGAGTATGATAATCATCTTCTTTTGCTCTGTTTCTGGCTACAATCTGCATTTTGCATTTTGGTGAAGTACATTCTTGTATTAGTCAAACAAGATATGGCCAAAATGCTTACAATTAATATTGTGCATCCGAAGGTATAAGAGATTGTTATTTCACATGCCCGGTTCTACTGGTTTTAGGGATGAAAAAGGATTGTTTTATGCACTAGACCTTGGAGGAACGAACTTCCGCATTATTCGTGTGCAACTGGGTGGACAGGGAAAACGTGTTGTTAAGCAAGAATTTGTGGAAGTTGCCATTCCTCCAAAGTTGATGGTTGGGACCGTTGATGTAAGTGTGAAATTCTAACTGATTTAAGCTATTTGTGTTTTTTCTTCTCCTAGCATGCTTTTAATGAGATTAGATATTTGTTTCATTTTCAGGATTTATTTGACTTCATAGCTGCAGAATTAGAAGATTTTGTTAATTCTGAAGGCGAAGGCTTTCACTTTCCGGATGATGACTACAGGCCAAGAGAGATTGGTTTTACTTTCTCTTTCCCCGTGAAACAATCTTCAATTGCATCAGGAGTTCTTGTGAAATGGACAAAGGGATTCAATATCACTAACATGGTCAGTTATTGTTATTCTCCTTCTCTTGTAATTCTGTTGTGCCATGAATCCTTTGTTGTGAGATGATCAACTGATTTTCATTGTTCTTTTGTGTAACTTTTTTTTTTTATATAATAAATTATGGTGTACCCACTTTACTCAAAAAAAAAAAAAGGATTGGTTTGAAATGATGCAAGGCAGTAGGTACAAGCATTAGCACGTTGCGTTTCCTTTTTAAATGGTTTTCATATGTACCTTGATTTCTAAGTTCAGTCATCAGCATTTATTATTTGATTGAGCATGTATGTGGTTTTCCCATTTGGGAAGATTCAGTAATGGTTCTGACTCATGATCAAATGCAAAAAAAAAGGAATTTTAAAAAGTTCATGATAAATCTTTGTAAATTCAGCTAGTTGCATAATCAAAATTATATTGTGAGTAGTAATTATAATTGATGGTAAATTGCTTGCATTTTCACATCTTCTCCATGTCCAGAATGCTAATGTTTGGTGTCCTTAGTTCTTTTGTCATGTGGTGTACAAATCCTTATGTTTATTTATTCAATCAACTATGTACCAATCCAAAGATTGTATAGAATTATCCAGTAAAATTGTCTGTATGCTGATAGTTGCTGAATTCCAGCTCTGTAATTTCCTTCTGTTTGGTTGGGACTTGCATTTATTTTTTCTTTTAGAAAAAAAATTCCAGGTTGGGGAAGATGTGGTGGCTGAACTGTCAAGAGCTATGGCAAAACGGGACGTTAACATGCGCGTTGCAGCATTGGTGAGTTCCCTTCCACTCTACTTCAATAACCAGAACTGAAAATTAATAATTTTTATAATTGGTGTCTACTAAATATACATACATTTATTACAATCCATTCACCTTCATAAAAGAATTAGGCACACTTGTGATGATCTTTATGCAGGTCAATGATACCATTGGAACAGTGGCTGGAGCAAGATACCATGATAAGGATGTCGTTGCTGGTGTGATATTAGGTACTGGGACAAATGCAGCATATATAGAGCGTATACAAGCAATTCCCAAGTGGCGAGGCACCCCACCAAAATCTGGAGAAACGGTAATTGCCTTTTTTCCTCTGGCCATTTAAACCAGAGAAAAATAATATGCTCATAAGTATATACTTCAAACAAATAACTAGATTTTAATGTTCTGTTTTCTATCAAAAGCATAATATTTGAAAAAAAAATTTAATTTCTCATGAGTTTGGCCACTTCATGGCATAGGTTATTAACATGGAGTGGGGGAACTTTCAATCATCTCACTTCACAATAACAGAATATGACTTAGCATTAGATCTTGAGAGTTTGAACCCTGGTGAACAGGTAACACGTCCAGTGTATCATGAGTATATCTTTAAACTTCCTTGTAATTGTTAAGTATGGAACACCAAAGGATTCACTCTTCTTATATTTGCCTTGAGTCCAGATTTTTGAGAAGTTAATCGCTGGAATGTATTTGGGAGAAATCTTGAGAAGAGTCCTGTTGAAATTGGCTGAAAGAGCTGCCTTGTTTGGTGATGTTGTACCACCTAAGCTCAATGAGCCATTTATACTCAAGTAAGATTACCTCTCTCACAACCTTTTTTTGCCAACAAGATTGCTTATATTGTAATATTTGTCTGGTAGATGCCTTTCCTATCCTTGAACAGTAGAGTTTGTTGTTGGTAAAATGATGGATGACAGTTGGGGCTAAGATGTGATAATTTACAGTTTGCTATTACTCGTACAAAAATCCAAAATGCTTGATTTAGGCAGCATCTGAAAACTTGCAGGAAGGAAGTTACTTGAGGATGCATTAGTTTTCCCATAGAGAGATATTGTAAAATGCTAAAGCTAACATTATAGGGATGTTCTCTGCTTAATCTGATTCGGAATTGAAGAACTCATCGCTTGGATCATCCATATGGGAGTTTTTCTTTTCTATTCTATGTTGGCATGGTGTGGTGTTGTATGCAATTTAATTTCAATTACCATTCTGAATGTTGTCTGTGACTTGAACCTACATGTGTGAATAATCCAACATTGAATAACACTCTGATGCATTCCAGGACTCCTGCCATGTCTGCCATGCACCATGATACGTCATGGAACCTTCGAGTTGTTGGGAGAAAACTGAAGGAAATACTTGGGGTACAAATCCTTTTTTTTTTCCTGCATCAAATTCCATCACAATAACTGAAACTTAGCTGTTTTCATAAGATTTTGTTTCAACTTCAATTTTAGATTCAGAACACCTCCCTGAAGGTAAGAAAACTGATCGTCAAGTTGTGCGACATAATTGCCTACCGAGGTGCCCGCCTGGCTGCTGCAGGCATTCTGGGCATCCTGAAGAAGCTAGGCCGAAACACTTTGCCCAAAGATGATATCAAACAGAGGACAGTGATTGCTGTGGATGGCGGTCTGTTCGAGCATTACACAAAATTCAGCAAGTGCTTGAATAGCACCTTGGCCGAAATACTCAGCAAAGAAGTTGCTGCCACTATTGTCATTGACCATGCCAATGATGGTTCAGGCATCGGAGCAGCCCTCCTTGCGGCGTCCCATTCTCAATATCTCGAGCACAGAGAATCCTAAAGGAGACTGCTTCAACCTTCACTTTAAATTTTTAATGGCATTCAAATTCCTCCCTTCAACTAATGAATGCTTGCTTTTTTAAAGTGTTCAGGTATGAAGCTCTTTCTGAACAGCAATGAGAAGCAACTTGCCTACTAAAATTGTATAAATGCAAGTGGAAATAGAGATGATGATGATGGTGCTACCATAAACCATCCTATTCATTGTTTCTCCACTGCTGGCAAGAAGTTTCTCATTGTTTTAGGCCTTTACACAAGTCATTGATTTTCTCTCCCTCTTTTTTTTTTTTTTTCCTTCTTTTTTGTGCTTTCTTTTCCATTTTTGACATCCAATTGCTCCATATTTTACTTCTCATATATTTGTATTTGTTTAGAGGATTACAGAATAAATGGGAGGAAATCATAGAGTTGTTCAACTTTGCATGATTGATGTTTGGTTCTGTGATTATTTCTTGTATTTTGTACCTTACAGACATTGGTCATTTTAACTGAAATTTGTATTATTCTTCAATGGGGATGACATTGGATACGCTTGAGGTGTCCCAAATTGTTGTAAATTACGCAACTCTAACTGGAATTACTAGAAACTTTTAAATACGAATATTTTTAAATTTCATTTAATTATTATAATTTCTTAAAAAGTAATACCACTAAATTAATTTGACTATTTACTACACCCAATATAACTCGAACAAAGAATATGTGCGTGCGAGCTTGAATTAGTGTTAATCAAGAGAATCTTCATAGTAATTCAAATAAAATTAAAGCAGAATTTTTATTTGTTAACTGACATTCAAATTCTAAAACAGTTATCTCATGTTACTCCACTGCTTTCCAGCTTCAACCAAGTACCACAAACTCGACATTTAAATGTAACTTGACTACATATCGAATTTGCAGTTTAAATGATAGAGTTAACAAAATATATACCTTTTAAAACCATCCATGGGGTAAAAATCCAGCACAGTTAGAGAAACCTAACCATAACACATATGGCCCCACAGTAACAGTTTATATGATCCAATAACGCAGCATCCTCATTTTTAAGCCTGGGTACAGTTAGTTTATCATTCATCCTTGAGCAGAATAACCCTTTTATTAAACATAATCATATATAACAGGATGGATTAAAAAGAATAACACCCCAGATCAACACTAAAGGACCGTTTGGTTCGCGGTAATGATATATTACCACGTAACGAGATTACCATGGTAATAAGATTGGGAATATTATATGCCCAGGAA
The DNA here is from genome assembly GCF_009730915.1 of Dioscorea cayenensis subsp. rotundata. Taxonomy (NCBI): domain Eukaryota; kingdom Viridiplantae; phylum Streptophyta; class Magnoliopsida; order Dioscoreales; family Dioscoreaceae; genus Dioscorea; species Dioscorea cayenensis. The sequence continues at coordinate 82,147 of NW_024087259.1, forward strand.
TGTTGTGAGTAATTCATGATAACTACGTTTTTGGTTGGAAACTCACGTTATTCATAATAATAAAACTTGGTAATATTTTTAAATTTCCCAAAAATACCCTCGTAGTCTACTATTTTATGCAAGTTTAAATTTAAAAATAAAATAAAATTTTGAATAAAAATTAAATTTTCGAAGCTAAACATATTCTAAAAAAATAATGTTATTTAAATTTAATCTTTTTATCCAACAAATAAAAGTATGAAAAATTATTATATTTAAATAAAGAGCATATTTGTCCAAAATATTTCAGATTACCACCAACTTTGGTAATCCAACATAATCACTTTATTTTTGGTGGTAATGGGATTACTACGCTTTTAGTAATCTTCGAGCAATAATCACGATTACATCGATATTACCAGCATCAATAATCCAAACATGGTAATGTGAAAAGATTACCACGTAACAGACGGTAATGTTTGCACATTACCACCAACCAAACGGCCCCTAAGGGTAAATACACCATGGAATGCAGCAGATCAACAAAATAACTTAAAATTGACTATATTTTGATTACTGAGATTTAGAATAGTAACTGCAGCACAGAAAACCAAAAAAAAAAAAGATAAAACAAAACAAACTTTAAGAAAATCACATCCATACGTTACAAAGTAAAGTCAAACAAAAATGCAAAGCATCTCTGCAGCACATCCATAAGTGTTTCTTCTGATCTGACACTGCTACAGAATTAAAATTGTCCAAACATAAACATGCAATATAACATGACACTAACTCTTCCGAGTGAGGCATGCCCACATAAACTCAGAATAATAATAACATTAAGAGGTGGGTGGAAAAATGGAGATGACAGATAACTACCACAGATGTCCGGGACTTGATATGATCGGGATTAAAGAGAAGACTTACCTCACAGCTTGTCCTCGAACTCAGACAGAGGTGTCATTTGCTCCTTGAGACCCTTCCTCTTGCGAATTTCCGCCACAAGTTGTCCAGCCTGCGAACCAGCCTCCAATGGATCGGAAGACATCATGTCCCAGTGATCAAAGACGCACTGTGGGAAAGCCTGGCCAGATGTGGCAGCCCTCAGTGTGCTGGAGAAACCAAAGGACTCGATGACAGGGAGGTAGGCTTTGATGTTGTACAATGGGGTTCCGGGCCTCTGCATCTCTTCAAATACGTGGCCTCGCTTCTGGTTCAGAACACCATAGATGCCTCCAAGTGCTTGCTCAGGTGCCTGGATTTCGACAAGGTATACAGGTTCAAGAAGTCGAGGCTTGGCAGTCAGCTGGGAAGCATAAATGACTCTTCTTGCGGTTGGAATAACCTGGCCACCACCCCTGTGGATAGCATCAGCGTGCAAGACAACATCGCACACCTCAAAGCATATGCCCCTCATGTTTTCCTCAGCAAGTGCACCTTCCTTGGAAGCCCATTGGAAGCCAGCCACCACAGAATCCTTGATTTCATTGAGGTACTGAACTCCCTTACACATATCAACAACCATGTTTGGGCCAGTCGTCTCAGGACCGAAGCACCAGATCTTCTTGGCAAGATCCTTGTCCCAACCAAACTCTTCAGAGAGAATCTTCGACCTAACTTTAGGATCATCCCTTGGGCCTATGCGGCCGTCATCAATTGCCTCAGCAAGCCCCTCTTCCAACGGCCTTGCTTCCATGTAGAGCCTGTTATGCTTGTTGGGGGACTTGCTCATGACTGTCCTACATGACTTTTCGAGCACAGTTTCACGGAAAGAAACAACAGGGTCAGACACAATAATCTCAGCTCCACCCATAAAATCCTCCTGCAAGTCTTTCAAGCAGATCTCAAGATGGAGCTCTCCAGCACCTGCAACAATATGCTCGCCAGACTCTTCCATTGTGCAAACAACCATAGGATCAGACTTGGCTAAGCGCTTCAAACCTTCAACAAGCTTGGGAAGGTCAGAAGCAACCTTGCACTGCACTGCAACACGCACAACAGGAGACACAGAGAACTTCATCGCTCTGATTGGGTGAGCATCAACCTCCTTTTCATTTGTCAATGTTGCATTTTTGGTGATATATTGATCTAAACCAACCATTGCAACAGTATTCCCACAGGGCACATCCTCCACAGACTCTTGCTTCTTACCCATCCAGATGACAGTTCTCTGGACGCTCTTCACATACAGATCTTTCTTCTGCCCAGGTATGTAGTTAGGTCCCATGATTCTTACCTTCAGACCAGTGGAAACCTTGCCAGCAAAAACACGACCAAAGGCAAAGAACCTACCCTTATCTGATGCTGGAATCATCTTAGAAACATAGAGCATGAGAGGACCATCAGGGTCACAGTTTCTGATAGCATTGGCATACATGTCATCAAGAGGGCCCTCATACAAGTTCTCCACACGGTACCTTTGTGCCTTGGATGGAGATGGAAGGTGAAAGATCATCATTTCAAGAAGAGCATTGCTCGCAGGTAGCCAAGTTTGCATCACCCTCTTCATCAAAGCCTTGCCAATCAATTCTTTCTCATCAGCTTTCATGGTGACACCAAGTTTCTGCAGCATGGGCCACAACTTGTCCTTCTGATCGTTCATGCAAGTGTTGATGATCTGCTTGATTGGTTCATAACAGAACTGAACAAAGCCACGCTTGCAAGTTGAAGAACCAGTGCTCTTAGTAGTCCACTTCTTGGTTGCCGGGTCAAAGTAATTTTCACCCCATAATCTCTCCATCATCTTGTTCTCATCAACTCCAAATTTAGAAGCATACATTTTGGCAAAGTTCGTAAGTGTGAAGGCCCAACCGTGTAATCCAGCAGAAAAGGCAACAGTTCCTTTCTCTGGGTAAACTTGAACATCACCAAGGAGAGGATCTTCATATGTAGCCATAATGACATTAGCATTCTCAATGACACGTGAGAAAGTCTGATAGGCTTCTTCACCTTCCACCTGAAGCTCTAAGAAGCAACGGTCCATCTTATTGACAGTCAGCACAGGCCTAATTCTTTCTCCCAGTGCCTGCCTCAGAACAGTTTCAGTTTGCACACATACACCCTCCACACAATCAACGACAACAAGGGCACCATCAGTAATACGGAGAGCTGCAGTGACCTCAGAAGAAAAATCAACATGTCCAGGGGAATCAATAAGGTTAATGAGATACTCATTTCCATTTCTCTCCCCCTTGTAATTCTTTAAAGACTCTTCAGTCATCTCGTAGTAAAGAGAAATCCCAGTAGACTTGATTGTGATACCACGTTCTGCCTCATCCTGACGGGTATCTGTCATCCGAACATCACCAGCAACTTCCTGTGCAATAATACCAGCAGCTGCCACAAGAGAGTCTGTAAGAGTAGATTTGCCTGCCAAAAACCAAAAAATTGCATTAGGTACAGTTAGTTTCCAGCATACAGTGTATCTTAAAGCTAATTTTATCAGAAATAGGAGTTACTCTAAAGATACAGCATGTAATAGGATACAATGGCACAATAGCAGAACCAACTTCTAGAAATGCAGTAGTATACAGAATTGAATTAACTAACTTTGGAGCAACTTGGTGCATAGATATCATTATATGTTGAGCTCATATGGCATATAATTCAGTAAACACAGGAAAAAAAAAACTGAGCAGCAACAATGAGGATGATGTGTCAACCAGAGCTCATATTATCATCAGAAAAATACACTAACTCAAGTCAAAGATGTCAATTGCTAAGCAGCATACACAATAAAGAATGATATTATAGCAGAGAAGAATAAAAAAATCAAAACAGGGCATACCATGATCAACATGGGCAATGACAGACATGTTACGGATGTTATGTTTAAGATCCATAATCCTCCGGAGTTCTTCAACTGTGAACTTCACCATCTTGGCTGCTTTGAAATATCAATCTAACAGCACAGAAAATAAACAACTTAGGCCTGCACAAACAAATCAAACAGCAACGTATCATTACACAATCCATTGTAAGATATATACAATAAATGAAAAATGCACAGCAACGATTGAAGCATCTACTAAACAAAGTATGCTAAGCAGTAAGAATCAAACTTTCATTTGTTTCAAAATTAGGGTGCATTTCTGCAAAATAAGTAATTTGTATTTTAATAGCAAGATAAAATTACATCAGCAACAAATAAATGGATCAGTTTAAAAAAAAAATTGACCTATACAATCCATGGCATTCTATACAAGATGTGAATCAAATTTTATATAATCTGCGAATTTTTTATTAAGGCCAACCAAAGAAGCACTCATATGAAACAAAGCAGCATTAAAGTAGGGAACCAAGCACAGCCAAATAAACAAAAAAAAAAAGGAAAGACAGGAAAACGAAAGGACAACTACTACTATCAACAAGGAATCAGGTTACACCTTTCACAAGAACATTAATCACTATCTTGTGAAGGCAAAAACTTTTTTCACCAAAATCTACCATCCATCACAAGCTTGTAGACACAAAGGCAGGGGCGATCATCTACTTATGTTGTGCTATAAAACCAGTGGAGATTGCATAGACACTCTTTAGGAATAAAACTTACGCTTGAAGAAATTCACACACAGTTCCTGCCAATTTCATAATAATTTGCATTTCCATTCTCAACCTAACACATACAATGAATTAAAACTCGCAATTGAAGTCATATCAAACAGCAACAATAAAATCCAACAATTTCCACAGATGCGTCCAAATACTAAAAAAAAATGTAACACCCCGCATAAGATATATAATCATAAACTCAAAGGAACTCAAAATCCTTCAATATAAAAACTTTTTAGACAGATTTTCGCCCCCAAAAGTTAGCATAAAAGTAGAAAACCAAAATGACATCCACCAACGAAAACCAAAAACCAAAGGATTATCTACTACAACAAATCAAACACTCAAAAAATTACACAAGAAATGCCCACCCAAAAGGTAAATAACACTTGCAAATTCAGATCCACAGATCAACCCGATTTACCGATCTTAAACTATTGTTATCCAAATAAGATCCACAACTCGAATAGCAAACTCAAATCGATCTGCAACTCGAGAATAAACCCAAAAATTCACAGATAATATCAACATCAATCTACAACTCTCAGGCATGGCAATCAAAGAAAACAAGCAGATATCAAAGCTGATGATTATAATCCACAATAAACTACAAGAATATCAATGAATTAAATGAAATCAGAAGAAGAAACAGCATATATGGGATCGAGATTGACCTCCAAGCGCACAAAAATGGAGCCGCCAATGCACCCAAAACCCTAGCTTGCCTTTGTTTGCTATTTGGGGTGTATTTATAGACCACCCAAAGCCTCCACTACAAACTATTCGTTCTCCCTGCGGAATCGTTAACTAACCTGATCCAATGAAATCCTTGATTGCCAACCGTCCGATAAGATTTTAGATATCCTATCGATGTTGAACACGTGTTAACTCATTTTTCCTAAATATCACTGCACTTCCCATTCGCATTTATTACTATTTATATTTAAAAGTATATAACCAAAGCTTAAAAATTAAAAAAAAAAATGGAAATTGTCAAAAAAACCCTTTAAGTTTGTAAAAATTGCAAAAACACGTTAGTTTTGCGATCACAAAATCACTCGCTTTTAAAAGCTACATATTTTTTCAAGCCTTGAAGCACTGTAGCGGATGTGAGCGGAGTGAGTTTCAAATTTTTGGGCGAAAATGCCCTTGCGTGGGGAGTCGTGGGCTGCTGATCATCTCGGCGATTTGAGAGGAAGTGGCGGTTTTCCGTAGGGGTAATCCAGAGGCAATTTATTGGGCAGTTTACTTGCTTTTTCTCGACTCGCGTCTTGACTCTTCCGTTTCGAAGGTGTCTCAAAGTTGTCTCTCGTGAGCCTCTGTAATTAGCATTTCATGACTTTTTCCTTTCCAGCAGTATCTCGAAGGAGAAGTCCCCATGTACTACTTGGCATTTCATCGGGTTTAAAATCTAAAGTATTGAGTATGGTTTTTGTTAAGCGATTACATTCAAAGAAAGATTTTTTTCGGTTTTGTTTTTGTGCTCTGTTTTTGTTGGAAGATATTGAAGTCTGCGAGGGGATTTCTCAGTGGGGTTTTGTTAGTCTGCGAGGAGATTTCTCATTTGGGGTTTTGTTTTGTTTTGCGTTTTCGTATGTATCTGCTATCGAAATAGTTTTTCGATTATTATGATTTATGTAATATTTATAATGTACATTTCACTTTCGTTTGATATAGGTTTGCGGTTTCTGAAAGGAGGGTGGCGTTTTAGAAATGAGATATTACTGAGTTTAAAATTTGTTGTCTCTGTTTAAAGTATTCTCGTCTCTGTTTAAAAAAATGGGTCTACTGTTTAACATTTTATATCACTTTGTTTAATAAGCGAGAGTTCTGGTTTAAAACCTTATATTTCAGCTTAAACTTTTGTCAATCTTGCGTGTTGAATGTGTTGTTATTATCGCGAGCTTGTGATTATGGCGGTCAGACCTAGTTAATGGGCGATGCTATTTGTGCCGGTTGTGGAGACCTTAGCTGAATTGAAAGATAACATGACCCCTAGACACTGGGAGATTATTCGAAAGACACCGTTTGCAGCGTTCACTGAGATGGAAGCTATATACCAAGAGAGGGCCCTTCTTGATTCTCTTTTGCAAAGATACGATGGTCGCACTGATAAATTCGAGGATCGGGGAAAGCTCTGTGAGTTTCGAGACCTCGAGATGTGGCCCTCGTTCTTGAGTCCGCGTTGCGATGGCGGCGCGAGTGGTCTTCGGAAGAAGAAAACCGGTCGGCGTTCGAAAGGGCGGTATCTATCAAAGACCTACGAGAGGCAGAGACTCCGTCGAGAGCGCTCAGTGCGACTTGTTCGACGAGAGGGAGAAGAATATAATTTTGTCAAACTCGATGGTGTACCTCATGGGGACGATCCTCTTCCCAAATACATCATGCTCGGTTCGAGGCTGGATCGTTGATTACGTCGATGATCTACCCGGCCCGTGGGGCGTCTGGCGTGGGCGCGTCGCGGCCTTGCAGTGGCTTATGGAGGATATTCCACGGCGGTTTGCCCGAGTCTGAGATAGATCTGTCGGGGAAGAAAACCCGACCACGAGATGCGTTAAAGGGTTGCTCGGTCGGCTTAGCGTGCGGTTTCTGGTGGCCGGAGCAGGGGAAGAAAGTCCGTTTCGGCGAGATCCCAGGATCTTTGTGCTACGGTGAAAGTACTTCAGGAAAGCGGCGGCGGTGAAACCGACTTGTCGTCGCTCGATGTAAAGAGGTAATAAATCGTGAGACGATGTTTAACATAAGTCTTTAATGTTTAAACATTTTTATTTAGCGTTTAACTTTAGTATTCTACGGTTTAACTATTATTAAATGCTGCTTTTAAATATTTTGTTCTCCGTTTAATTATATTCTATAACGTTTAAATATATAAACACTCTGTTTTAAATATAGTTTTTATAGTTTAAAATGAATGATTTATTTGAAATTGTTTGGTTTACATATGTTAGTTTCTTGAAAATTTTGGATTCGTGAATCTTTGAAGAAGAAATATTTGTTGAGAGCGACAGAAGCGGATGGATGCTATTCTTTCGGGAACCGCTTGCTCGAAGAAGAGATGAGAAGGCGGCCTCTGTCGTGCAGCGTTGGGCCCTGGTTCTCCTACTTCCAGACCCACGCGGCGCACGCGTTCCTCGGCCAGGAGGCCCTCCCCTACCGCGCGGTTTGACAACCCCCTACCCGCGACAGCGGTCCCCGATTGTGGCGTGACCCCCAGACCGTGGCGGCTCCTCCGGCCCAGTGGCGGCCCACGGTGACATTAGGCGAAGATGTCGCATGACTCTTATCTGGCGTGCGGATATTGATGGCCAAGGTTTCCTCGGCATCGCTCGTGTTGAGGCAGCTGGAAGGGCGTTCGCGGCCAGTGCGCCGTCCCTCGAACCATGTAAGGATGTTATGCGGTTGATGTTGTCGTGCAGTCGTCCCGCGTCGAAGCCGAGACACAATCCAGCAACAAGAACGACCATGTAAGGATGTATGCTGCGGTTGATCTTTGTCGCCATCGTCCCGCGTCGAAGGAAGATGATCTTTGAAGACCCCGAAGCCAGAAGCGGCGAGAGAGATGATCGAGCCCGATAAAAAAATGGGACGGGAGCTGGCTCGGGAAAACTTTTATTCGAAGAAGAAGAAATGGGTTGGCACTGAGTCGTCTTATACATCTGACGAGGAGTTGATGAGGATCTTCCTCGACTTATCTATAGGGCCGGAGTAAGTTTAAAGTTTTTTATGATATTGTTTAAAGGTTTTTGTTATAGTGTTTTAACTGATTTTTCTAATAGTGTTTAATGCCTTTATGTTATCATTTTACTTTTATGCTTAACGTTTAATTATATATAATATCATGTAACGATTGATAATATCGTTTAAATATTCTGATATGAGTGCTTATTATATACATTATCGTTTAACCTCGATGACTATCGTGTGGAGGAATGACTACTGTGAGCACCGCGCGACAAATTATACCTGATGCTTGAGGGAAGGAGATTGTCGTGTGATGATGTGATGGGCGCTTTTCGTGTCATGTACTGAAAAGTCGTGACGAAAACCGTATCCTTACAAAGCGCCTCCGTCACCCGAGACCGCTTGCGCTTTTTATGTCAGCGAGGGCGACCTTTGCGTGAAACAATTATGGCTATGGTCGGGGGATGTTGTCGCTTGACCTGCGTAAGTTCAAATTGTCGTCCTCCCAGAGTAATCATGAATGGCCCACTTCCATGTAGGTAAGTCACGGACGATGATAAAGCAAGAATCGTCGTTATTCTTACATGTCAGGGAGCGATAAGAAACAGCGTTGGACATGGTAAGTTCTTTAATTATGTCAGATTAATATACATTTTGGTATTTAATCGGTATTCTAATCTCGACTTGCGTATCTCGACAGCGGAATCTATTCGACAATTGTGTCGATATGGAGTTGGCGAGTCGGCTGACAACGAAAGTACCGGCTCGTCGCGACTTGGAAACCCGCGCAAAAACAAGGGCGTCGATTGCGCGATCTCGTCATGCGGTTTATCGAGCGATTACTTTGAGGTGAGAAGTTACGGCTACAGCGAGACGAGGCGTTCCTTACCTCGAGATTAAGGTATTTTACGCATACTCAGGAGGGAGGCGTGTAGGTGTCATAGCGAGGGGTCGATCGCGAGCGGGTTAAATTTTGTTTTGAAAGAACATGTCTTGTATATCCGAATGTCGATTTTGTTTTCAAATGTAAATCGGACAAATTCAATTCATTGTTTTTCGTGTTCGAAGGCGTGACTTGTATATCTTAATGTAAATTTTGTTTGTTTTGAATTGTAAAGCAGGTTAAATTCCATTCAGTTTCATTTAATTGTTTAATTTACGTTCTAATTATGTACATTTCACTTTCATTGTTTAAATATACTATATACCGTTTAAACATCAGTTGAAATATTTCAAATTACAGTGTATCCGTTTAAAATAAAAATGTCTCTGTTTAAATATGGAAAGTTGCCCATCAATACACAATGTTTTCTGCATCGTCGATCGACTTATTAACAATGCCTGAGTCGGCGACAGTTTCGTTCTAGATCGTCGGTGTGACCGGATTCATGGCGGCTAGTGCGATGTAACTTCGCGGGACGTCGAGCGCTTGCTACTCGATCCTCTTTCAGTCTAGGCCGCCCGGGCTGCCTTCTCGTCGCGAGCGGTCTCAGCGAAAGCTTCCGATTTTTAGATGCGAAAGCTGTCATCGTCGATCGGGTATGGGGAATATAGCTTCCTTATGCGCCCGGTTTCTAATTATCGACGGTGAAGTACCGCTAATAAATCGATGTGCGTTGGTGTGCATGCGTTATTCTTTGCATGAGCGTGTTTCTGCAAGGGATACCATAAACTTGCCACCTTCGACGTGAACAAGTTCGATGGCTAGATCCAGCGAGTTCTTTCTGTTGGTCGATCGGGTTACGTAACGATCATCGACACGACGACCAACTACGAAGATTTGGGTTGTCCTCGACAATGATCTCTACCTTGGAATGTATGTTTGGGCGTAAGTAGGTCTCCCGTTTGTTACGCTTGCTCCGCCGGGATTTACATAACTTGTCGCGTCGACTTGAACACAGCGAAATAAGGTTAAACAAAGACAGCGATGGTTAAATAATTTGTAAACATGTTTAAACATTATTGTAAATACTTAAGCGAAAGGATTAATATTTAAAGTCAGACAAGTGTAATTAAACAAATATTGGGAATGTTTAAAGGGTAACACTAAATGTTAAGTGTAAACCAACATTTTGCGAGACCTTATGGAGTCGACCCGTTTTCATCAGCGGTAAATGACGAGCTTCCTTGATCAAGCATTGAGCGACTCAGCGACGTTTGAATACATCTACGCTGACGATCACCTCCGAGCCGGATAATTCGACCCGATGTGCCGTATCAGGTTTATTAGTCGACCCGGTGATGAGCTTGCGGGTGATGTGGCACTGCGATTCATTCAGCGGTATCGTCGAAATCTTTAGCCGTGGATGCCCAGCGCAATGCGGAAGCGTATAGACCCGACACTCCTCCTCGATGCCTTCCCAAGTCGGCGTTGGCTTTCATAAAATTGGCCTCGAATGTCGAAGATAGTATGCGTGTGGCGAAGAAGGAAGACTCTACGCAATTCGCTCGCTGAGGCCCTTGGACTCGTCCAGACCGAAGGTAATTATCTCATGATAATCTCCATCCTCAGTGTAAGGCATCGCCCTAACTTAGATATGAGACCAAGTCGATTGGTATCGGTCTCGTTGTCGACTATACTGAAGGCGGCGTGGAAAAAACCATTGTTTCCATCTTTCCTGTGGCACTGGTGGTGTGCCCGATATTTTCCAAGGAGGTGGGTACCGTCGAGCATCAGTTGACACTGCAAGCCCTCTTGAATCCCATGATACTGTTGAAAGAAAGAATGCGTTTAAAAGCGATCACCATCTCTTTCCCGCGATTACTGCTGCAAGGTTGTCTCGAGCACCTTATCCACATACCAAAGCAAGCGATCATGAGTGGAGATGTCAGCTGCCCAGTCGAGGACCACCGAGGCGTGCTCTTTTTTCCCAACCAAACTGCTTGTATGGTATGTGGACACCATGTTCCCATGACGTGTCGCTACGAATGTCGATGGCCTTGTCTGAGGGGCGGTCGCTGAGCCACAGATCACTCGTGCGCTAACCCCAGTTTTTGGTCGCTTTTCGGATGTGACGCCCTGAACCTATGCCACCACACTTAAGTGTGTGAGGTTGATTGTCTTGATTCTAAAAAGTATTTTTTTGTTATACTCTTTTTTGATCGTGAAGGCGCGAGCAACTGACCATCGGTAGCATTCCGCGATCGCTCGATGTTTTTCGTTCTTTATGAATTTGAAGTCAAAAATTCCTTTTGATTGCATGATTTTGATACATCACTGAAATGTTCGACACCGTCAAAAGCGTTGATCGATATCGATGACAACCCTTGAGATGATCGGCGAGGAAGGAAGACATCCCAGCAGCGTCGAGGGTCGCGATGGAGATGATTGGGAGCACTCTGCAAATCTGAATTCACGCCCTGACACTTGATCGAATAGAAAGATCAATATATTAAGCGGAGAATATAATGTTTAAGTGATAATGACAATATTTAAGCGTTAAATTAAATACTTAGCGATTAACTAATAACGTAAGCGACTAGTACAAGATGTTAACCCGATAGCGGACATATTTAAACAATAATGACCCCAGAACCAGTTGGAATAATTAAAAGAAAAGTAACTTCTGAGCGGGTAAACCTCGTTTTCATTTAGGATCGGCGATGACACATTTTTACGTCTCGACGACGAGATCAACTTCTGACACATTTTGAAGATGGAGTGGGACGTGACACGTCCATTGAAGTCGACATCGTTTTCTATTGGGCGAACCGTTTTATATCCATTTGGTGTGATGAACTTAACACTGATAAGAGAAACTTGAGGACCCCAGTGGCTCGCGTATCTCATTAACACCAACTCCCAGAAAGTAGAGGCAGTGAACATTGGCACTCTTCCTCCCGATTTGAATCTAGCGATACCACGAGACTCTCCATAATATATCGTGAGAAAGCCAGATACGTGCAGACCAAATGAAATGAGAGAAGCGAAAATTCTTTATTTCGCCCGTCGTCGAAAACTCTCATAATACTTGAAATCATGCGATCAAAGGAATTTTTGACTTCAAATTCATAAAACGAAAAACATGCCAGTATTTGTGGAATCTTGACTGGAGTGGTTGTCGTTGGGCATTACATGCGTCAAAAGAGTATAACAAAAATACTTTCGAGAATCAAGACAATCGACAATCAGCTTGCGGTGGTGGCGTAGGTTAAGCGTCACGTCAAAGCGTCGAAAAATGGGTTAGCGCCTGCAGTGATTGGAAGCTCGAGGGCCGAAATCCCTTATGCAAGGCCGTCGACGTTCGAGAAGGGCATGTTGCGGGAACATGGTGTCCAGCATACCATACTAGCGAGCTTGGTTGGGAGAAAGAGCATGCCGGGTGATCCTCGGCGGCGATGGCATCTCTGACTACGTTGTTTGCTTTGAGTATGTGGATAAAAGTCACTGAGAAAAATCCGGCGGCGTTGTGATGCGTGGAAAGAGGCGGTGATCGTTTTTAAGCGTGCATTCTTTTTCTTTTACGTTAGCGTGTATTGTCAGGATTGAGAGAGACTTGCGAGCGCTACTTTATTTCTCGATGGTACATGCGCCTCCTTGGAAAATATTGGGGTACACTCTTGGGTGCGAGGGAAAGATGGAAACAATAGTTTTTCGCGTCGCCTTGGGGTATAGTCGAGCGAGCGAGACCCGATGCCAATTGGACTTGGTTCGTATCTAAGTTAGGCGATGCCTTATACGAGGATGGAGATTGTCGTGAGATAATTACTGCCGTTAGTCGGACGGTCGAGGGAGCCTTGTGAGTATGATTGCGAAATCTTTCATGCTTCGCCACATGCGTACTATCTTCGACATTTGGAGCCGATTTTATGAAAAGCGATGTCGAGACTTGGGAAGGCGTTGAGGGAAGAAGTCTTGATGCATATGCTTCCGCGTTGCGTGGGCATCCACGGCTAAGATTTCGATGATACAGAGTGAATGAGCTGCGAGGCCGCATCGCACCGAAGCTCATCACTTTGGTTGATTAATACGTCGGATATGGCACGTTGGTGTGGATGCTCTGACGGGAGGGTGATCGTTGGGGTGAGATGTATTCAAGCGTCGGCGGGTCGTTCGATGCTTGGATCGAGGAAGCTCGTCGTTTCTGGGTGGCCGAAAATGGTCGACTCCGTAAGATGCTGCAGATGTTGGTTTACACTTAACATTTAGTGTAAGCGCTTACTAAACATTCTCGATCTTTGTTTAATTACACTTATCGACTTTAAATATTAATCCTTTCGTTTAAATATTTCTGATAATGTTTCGAAACATGTTCTGAATTATTTAACACGTATTTGTCTTTGTTTAACCTTATTTGCGAGTTGAGTTGATCGCATGTTATGTAGCCGGGCGTGAGCAAGCGAGACAAATGGAGACCTACTTATGCCCGGACATCACGATCGGTAGAGATCGTTTGTTGAGGGCGGCGAAATCTTCGTGTTGGTCGTTGTGTCGATGATCGTTCTGAAGTGATCGACCGGTCGCGGCGAGCTTCGGTGAATCTCACCATCGAACTTGTTCGTAGCCGAAGTGGAAAGTTTATGGTATCCCTTACTGAAGACACGCTTGCGCGTGACAATGCGAGGCAGACGCAGCGGCGTGCATCGATTTATTGGCGGGTGCCACGCGTCGACAATTACTGGCGGCGTGCAAAGAGCTATATTCCCCATGCGAAGCGATGGCGAGGCCTTGCCCGGAAATCGTGAGCTTCGTTCTGCGACCGCGTGTTCGAGAAGGCGAGCTGGGCGGCCTGAGGCGAAAAGAGGATCAGTCGCCAGCGTTTTGATGTCCGATGAGTTACGTGCGGCCCGGTGTGCCATGGATCCAGTCGCGATTGGCCGATCTTGTAATAACGCGTCAGCCGCAGGCATTGTAAATAAGCCGGCGATGACATGGAAAGCATTGTGTATTGATGGGCGACTTTTCCATATTTAAACTCTTACTCTTTCATGCAATTGAATGTATTTAAGCGAGAGACGTTGTTATTTTTAAGCGGATCTAGCTGTAATTTTGAAACATTTATTGATGTGTAAATGATATATGGTATATTTAATGATAGAAGCGGAAATATACTGCGATTCTGACGTAAATTAAACAATGAAATGGCCCAGATGAGCAGCAGTGCCATATTTAAAAGCTGTTCTCATGACATATGGCATGACGTCCCCTCCTTAAGTATCACGGGTAGTAACATATGTCGAAATATTTACAAAAGAGAAACATTGTTTCTAAAAGAAACAGTGTGTGTGATGATCGACGACTTTTTCGTATTTAAACTCTTACTCTTCTGATGAATGCGTTTATTTAACAAGAAGCGGTGTTATTTTAAGCGGATACTGACTTGTAATTTGAAATATTTCAAGCGATGTTTTAAGCGAGTATATAGTATGTTTTAAACAATGAAAGTGAAATGTACATAATTAGAGCGATAAATTAAAACAATTAAATGAGCGAGATAGAATTTAACACCTTTACAATTCAAAACAAACAAAATTTACGTTAAGATATACAAGTCAGTACTCTTGATCTCGAAAACGATGAATTGAATTTGTCGATTTACGTTTGAAAACAAAAGGTGACATTCGGATATACTGAGACATGTTCTTAAAACAAAATTTAACCAGCTTGTGGCGACCCCCTTTGTCGTGGACACAGTACCCTACTCCACTCCTTAAGTATCACGGGTAAAATACCTTAGTCCCAGGTGAGGCAGATGCATACTGCTGGTAGCGTAACTTCTCGCCTCAAAGTAATTGCTCGATAAACCGCATGGCGTAGATTGCCTTGATCGGCTTCCTTGTTTTAGCGTGGGGTTTCCAAGTGGGTACGCGGCGGGTACTATAGTCGCCCGACTGGCGAACTCCATGTCGGCACAATTGTCAGAATGGAGATTCCGTTAGTCGAGATATGCTGAGTCGAGATTAGAATCTCGATTAAATACCAAGCAGATATCGGGATCGGACATAATTAAGAACTTACCATGTCCAGCAGATTCTTATCGTTCCCGGACGCGAAGAATAATGCATGTATTCTTGTTTATCATTGTCCGGGACGACGATATAAGTGGCCGATTCGCTGATTATCGGGAGGATAACATTTGAACCATGCGGGGTTGCGCTGACATCCCCGACCATAGCCGCGCTAATTGTTTCGTAATGGTCGTCACCTTTGTCGTATAAAGCTGATGGGCAGGCGCTTCTTGCGCTTAAGGATATGGCTCTTTGCTCGGTGACTTTTGTAGTATGCATCCGAGCAGTCCATCATCGTCATGGTGACAATCTCCTTCTCCGCAGCGTGTGTATAATTTATCGCTGTGGTGCTTTCGCGGTCGTGTTCCTCCATGCGGCGATCTTTGAGGTTAGCGATACGAGATATAATAAGACCATATTGTAAATATTTAAATGATATTATCAATTGTTTACATGATATTATATATAATTAAGCGTTAAGCGGACAAAGTAAATGATAACATAAAAGGCATTAACAGCGCTATTAGAAAATGCGTTAAACACTATAACAAAACCTTTTAAACAATATCATAAAAACTTTAAACTTACCGTCCGTACGAGCGAGTTGAGGAAGATCCTCATCGACTCACCTGCGTGTTGTTAAAGGCGACTCGGGCGACCCATTTCTTCTTCTTGGAATAAAGAGTCCGGAAAATACAGTCCCATTTTTATTGGCCTTGATCATCTCTCGTTGACTCGGTCGGGGTACTTGACGTCATCTTCCTTGATCACGGGGGACGATGGCGGCGACATCATGCGAGAACACGTCCTTACATGGTTGTTCTTGTTGTGGGATTGTGCATCAGCCGACGTCTTGAGGGGCCAGCGACAACATCAGCAGCATAAACAAAATCACTTACATGGTTTCTTGTTGTGGTGGGATTGTCTGCTGAGATGCAATGCTTGTCGGCCGCGCGCGGATGTGTGACAAACTTGGGAGCCAAACCTTCCAGATGATGTCGTCATGTCAAATTGACGCCTCGTTCGTCGGTGCCCGGTTATGATTCTTTAGAGGATGGCGCGGTTGGTTGTGAAACGTCCTTGCAGTGCCTCGGCCACGCTGACAAGCGAAACTCGGACATCAATATGTCGGCATACTGCGTAAGAGTTGCGGTGACACTTCCGCAATGTCGGCGGTGGATATTGCGGTCGGAGAGGGCTGCCATGGTCGAGGCTGCCGCAATCGGGGCCTGTCGTTGTCGTGGTAGGGGGTTGTTACAATCTGTAGGGGAGGGCTTCTGCGGCGTCGAGGAATCAGATGCGGCGTGGTGAAATTTTGGAAGTAGGAAGCAGGCGTCAGCCAGCAGCGATGAAAGCTGCCTCTCGTTTCTTCTTTGACCCAGTGGTTCGGGAGGGCAGCATCCATCAGTGGGTTTGCCCCAACAAATATTTTCTTCTTGACGTTAGCGAACATTCGAGAAACTAACATATGTAAAACGAACAATTTAGGTAGAAATCGTTCATTTTAAACACTATAAAACTATATTTAAGCAGGTGTTTATATATTTAAGCGTTATAGAATATAAATTAAGCGGAGAACAAAATATTTTAAACCCGGTATGAATAATAGTTAAGCGGTAAAATACTAAAGTTAAGCGCTAAATAAAATGTTTTAAACATTAAGACTTATGTTAAACATTGTCGTGATTTATTACCTCTACATCGACGATGACAAAGTGGTTTCTACCATTTGTAGACTATAGTATCTTCCTTGTAGCGACGGCGTCGCGGGATCTTCTTGAAGCGGACTGCTTCCCGTTCAGGTCATTTCGTAAACCCGCGTTAAGCCGCGGCCAGAGCAACCCCTTAATGTACCACGTGTTGAGTGCTTCTTCTCGCGCATCTATCGTGCGCTCGGCGCTGTGGAATATCCTCCAGCCCAAAGCCCCGTTTGCGTCGCTGCGCCCAGTGCATATCGCCCGTGGTGGTAGATGCTCGACGTAATCAGCGATCCGGTTCGGAATCGAGCGTAGCGTATTTGGGAAGAGGGCTATGCCCGCGAGGTGCAGCATCGGGGAGTTTGACAAGAAATTATCTTTTCTCTACATGGCCGAACAAGTTGCGCTGTAGGGTGCTCTGGGTGGGCGTCTGCAGCCAACTGTCTCGTGGGTTTTGATGATACGCTCGCGCCGAGCCGGCGGCCAGGGTTTTCTTCGTACGAAGACCGCTGTGACGCAGCCGTCGCCCAGCCTATGGACCCGAGCAGGCCACATCTTGAGTGCAGCGTCTTGCGGTCACAGCTTCGTGACTTCCCGATCGACGGGTTGTTGAATGCGAGCCGGTCGATGCCTTTGCAAAAGAAGAATCAGAAAGCTACTGCTTGGTATATAGCTTCCGGCTTAGTGAGCAGCGCAAAGCGGTGTCCGGAGTCGAACTAATCTCCCGGTCAATAGAGTACGTATTGTATCGATTGACTAAAGTGTCATTCTGGGGTGTCATCGAGAATGAGCGTCGCCCGTTAACTCAACTAGGTGCGACGCCCGTAATCACCGACTGCGGCGATGACGACACATTCGACATGCGGTATTCACAAAAGTTTAAGCGGCGCCAAATTTAAGGTTTTAAGCAGTAGCCATCACCGGTTGATTAAGCGAGAACCGCCGAATGTTAAGCAGGCCGGTTTATTAAGCGAGCGAGAATAGCTAGCAGCGGCTTGACAAAACTTAAGCGTCAAACGTCTCGACTTTCCCAGCGATCGTACTCGTTTGTAAAAGCTGCCGGTATGCTCGAATGAAAGAGAGTATGCATTATAAATATTACGCGGAGTACAGCATGCGATCGGAAAAAGCTTTTTCGATGGTGTATCTGGGGCAATGCTGAAAACAAAAACAAAACCCTAGCGCAAATCTCGTGGGACTAACAAAACCCGAGTAGAAATCCCCTGCGAGCACTTGATGTCTTCCGACAAAAGCGAGGAGCTGGCAAAAGCAAGCCCAGAAAAATGCTCTCTTGTGGCGAGCAGGTTAGCAGTAAAAGCATACTCGTGCATGGAGATTGCAAGCGATGGTACGACATGCGATCTAGCTGCGGTGGACCTCTCCTTTGAGATAGTCTGGAGTGGGAAAAGAAAAAGGCTCGCGAATCTGGTGTGGCGGTGAGACAACTCAGACACGCCCGAGGAGTGGAAGAGTGAGCGAGCGAGAGCGAGTGGCGGCTCGATGAGTCGTCTCGTTACTCTGACAGCGCCCCTCTCAGAAATGTCGTCGGATAATCTGAGCGCGATCACGCGTTTTGTCCGCAAAATTTTGACTCAGCTCGGTTCATCAATTCAGGGGTTTGGGGTTTTGAAAAAGCATAGAGTTTAAAAGGAGAGTTTTTAGGGATTATATAGCAGGTGTTTTTAGCGATTTTACTGGCTTAAAGGGTTTTTTTGACAATTTTCACTTATTATATTATTATATACTCATATTATGAATTAGCAAAAGATGCTATACGTAAATCAAATATTTCTGCTGAAAGGGAAAAATAAAAATAAAAATTTAAAGTTAATCTTTCTCGTAGCATTTTAAATTAACTTCAACCAAAAATGTAAATAAGGTATTAAAGTTATTTCATGGGGATATAAATAAATATAATTATAGAAATTCTTATTATTAAAACTGATTTTTTTATATAAATGTGAACTAGTTACATTGAGAGGAAATTAAATGTTCAACATTTATTTATTTAAGAGAAAAATGAGTACTTAAAAATTATGATAAAACTTTTTTTTTTTGCTAAAATTAATACAATATTTATAATTCAATATTTAATGGCAATAAATTAGTAATGACAAATGAATGAACACCAACTTTCTTGTTATTGGAGTGATTTATTATTTTTTCTATTTATTTGACAATTTTTCATATACCATTAAAAAAAAAGATATTATTAGCTTGAGAAAATTAAAAAGAATCAAACCCGGCAAGTGACAAAAACAATATTAACATCTTCACTTTTTTTTTTTTTGGTTAAAAAAACAAGGGAGTACAAATGAATTTCAACACTTAAAAAGGGCCCATACGTAAAAAACTTCCAAGGGGTTAAACAAGGGACTAAATTGCAAGTTTACACATTTGTTTGCTAGTGAAAAACAGAAATATTACCGATGTGCCACTGGCTGTCTTTCAGCTGATGCTTTCTCGCTTTCATCGCATCCTTCGTCCTCTTCGGCGATCCCAGCTCGTCTTCCCGCTCGACCGCCGCCTCTCCATGGCGCCGACATCGCCGGAGACTCGACCCATATCGCCGGAGACCACTCGCATCGGCTGGATCGGCACCGGAGTCATGGGCCGCGCCATGGCTGGGCATCTCATCTCCGCCGGCTACTCCCTCACCGTCTTCAATCGAACTCCATCGAAGGCCAAGACCCTCATAGATCTCGGAGCCCGATACGCTGAATCTCCTCTTGCCGTCGCCCAGGCCTCCGACGTCCTCTTCCTCATCGTCGGTTACCCCTCCGACGTCCGCCTTGTCGGGTTCCAAGCCCTCCCTGGCCTCTCGCCTGGATCCGTCCTCGTTGATATGACCACCAGTGACCCGTCCCTTGCCGCAGAGCTCTCCTCGGCTGCCATCGCCGCCTCCTGCCAGTCTATAGACGCACCTGTGTCTGGCGGTGACCGTGGTGCTCGGTCTGCATCCCTCTCCATATTCGCTGGCGGCGATGCGTCCACCGTCGAGCGTCTTAAGCCCCTTTTTGGATGTATGGGGACGGTGAGGTACATGGGGGCCGCGGGGGCGGGGCAGAGAGCGAAGCTGGGGAACCAGATAGCAATAGCGTCGACGATGGTGGGGCTGGTGGAGGGGATGGTGTACGCGCACAAGGTGGGGCTTGATGTGGAGAGGTGGATGGAGGCGATATCCACCGGCGCCGCAGGGTCGAAGTCGCTGGAACTCTATGGGAAGAGGATCCTGGACAGGGATTTTGAGGCTGGGTTCTATGTGCATCACTTCGTGAAGGATTTGGGGATTTGTTTGAAGGAATGCGAGACCTTGGGACTGTCGTTGCCGGGGCTGGCACTGGCTCAGCAGCTCTATGTTTCGCTTGTGGCTCATGGGGAAGGAGGGCTAGGGACACAAGCGCTGGCATTGGCGATTGAAAGGCTTAACAATACCTGCTTGAAGGGAGGCTCCTCTGGGTCTGGTTGAACTATTGGTAAAAATCTCACCTTTGTTCTTCCATTCAGAATCGATGACATGCTTGGATTCTGTCTCTATGTTGAATGTTAAAACTTTGAACTTTGCTTTAAATTACTGGTTGAGATGCTACTCAGAGAATGTTGTGTTGCAGTTTCATTATGCCAGTGCTCTTCATTCCAATTGATGGTATGCTTGGATCACAGTAGTTATTCTTTGAATTACTTGTTGAGGTACTAATCTGAGGGAGATGTTTTATAGTTTAGCATATACCTGAATTCTTTCTTTCCAATGTGTTATATGCTTGGATCATGGTCTGTGTCAAACATTTGAAATATACTCCGGGTTAATGATTGAGATTCTGCTCTACGAAAGATGTTCTAAGATTTATCATACCAATATGGCAATGAAATTTGCAAAACTGGATGTTTGTTTTATTTTACCATTCCCTCTTTTGTTCTTGTTGTTCTTTTCACATGTGGTTTCCTCCTAAACTGGTTATGAGATTGAAATAGGTTCAGGATGCTTTGGCAAACCTATGAAAAGGGTGACTTGAGTTCTGATCAGATGTTGTGCTATTAATCGATGATTCTTCTATTTCTATTTGCCTGAAATAACTCCATGTTTTATTAAACTATTCTGTGTAACCTAATGGACCAATGGTACATTGAATTTGTGCTTTTTAGTAGGGTTTGGTCTAACTGATCCTGCAATCCCCCAACCTCTTTTTCCATATTACCCAGAGGAATACTATATAAATGTTATAGAGTTAAAGAGGACAGAAAATGCATCTTCTGTTACAAAATTGTGGTCATTGGCCCATATGCATCAAGGTGATTAAGCATGTGAAATGATATTGGAGGAGTTTGAGCATCAGATGATCTTATTATATGAATCACATCTTCATATATGACTGAAAAGCAGCAAGGAGAGCTTAAATATTCATATTTTAGCAGCCTGGGATGAATGCATTTGTTCCTAAGCTCTTTCAATTACCAAGGATATGCTGATAGCTCAAAGTTTGTGACTAGTTCTCAATACTTTATTATTGTGGTAAGAGCTCAGCAAACTTTTATTAATTGCATCATAGAATAATTTGATATAGTAGAAAGGTTGACCATTTTTTATGCCACTTTAGTCAAAGCTTTTCCATAACTTAACACACTGAAATGACTTTGTCCTTTGTAGATGAAGTCGGATTTAGATTGGAGTTCATTTACATGCTTACGAAGCTAGTTTTTTCCTTTCTAGTTTCTAGAAACAAATAATTTTAGGACTATATGTGAAAGGGAAATTGAGATATGCTCATGATTCTTTTTCTTTCACTACTAATAATCCATTTTCATATTTTTTTTTCAAAGGAATACATGTGATAAGCTTATTGGTTCCTGATCGCATATGGTAATCGCGCATTCAGTGGTTTAGCCATCATCATCATCATCACATGTAATTTGAACCTGTCTTCAATACAGAATTCTGCCCTAATTGTTTCACTTTTTCTGGTCATCTAGTTCTATGATAAACCTATGATAGTAACAATGTTCCATTGTATAAATTAGGTAATGTCAACCTGTTTTCACTAGAAAATTTTGCCCTAGTTGTTCCACTTTCCAGGACATCTAGTTGTTCAAAAAACCTTCTTATAAACAAAAGATCCATTGCATGAAATGCACTGAGAAACAAATCAGGTGACTACAACCCACTTGCACTAGATTAGAGTTCCGTCTTGTTTTATGATGAACTTGTATAATTAACAAAGTTCAATTGTATTGTGTAAGAAATGTTATATGATTTATATATATATATATAGCCCTTTTAAAGGTTTTGTAGGTGTCTTTTTCCCATAACTACGTCACTGAATAACTTTTATATTTTGTCTATGTGATATTTTGTGTCTTCCTCCACCAATAATTTTGCATGTTTGTGACAACATGGACAAATCATATCGGAAATGTCGACATGCGTGAAATTAAACTCTTCAATGCATTTATTATCTCACACGCTGCCGAGATGGACTAAAACACGAACACCCTATGCAAGGAATTTTGTAGTCATTGATTTTTTTTTTTTTTAAATAGTTTCCCGAACATTCTTTGTTTTATGGTGTGCTTTGCCGTGCCTTCTGATTTAATCCTCTTGCCTCTCTCCAACACTCATGAATTTTGCTTGCATTTTTTCCCCCACGTGTTAGATGAATTAATCAAGAGCCCTTAGATGCTTCCATGTTTGATGCTGATGAAACAAATAGCCCATGAATTCATTCTCATCAAAAATTTAAGTTGGTAATAAGAAAGTATTTGAACATATATATGTTTATATTAATATGATTAAATTTATGGATGTGACAAAAGAGTATTTACCTCTAATAAAATTCTCATTTTTGTACCGGCCAATAAAAATATTTCTAACTTTTCTCTCTTTCATAAATACCTTATATGTGAGTTAAAGCTGACTCAAAGAAGAATTGTGTGTGTGTTTTTATACTTTTTAATGAGCTAAGAAGGTCTATTTGACAAATCTACAATATGGAGTAATACTTATTGGAACATCTCTGATAAAATCCTTCATAATTTCAATAAATTCTGTGAATTTAATTCCTTTTTCTTTTTTCTTTTCCCTTTTTTTCAATTTACAAAACAAACACAGGAAAAAAAAAATATTATAAAAGGAATTATGAAACTTTCAAATAATCCTACAAAAACCAAAACTAAATCACGGTTAGCTAAAACATCATCAGAGCCATCTGTTGTTCCTCGAGATATGCACTACTAAAATCTATTTTACTCATATCCCTAGGCAGTAACGGACGGCTGTGATCATGTTCAATCTGCGGCCATTTGCCACTGATTCGTTCTCATTCGATCATCGTTGAGGGCTTGGACTACTTCATCATGTTCTCCTTCAACCTCGCTAAAACCCCGTTGTTTTCTAGGGTTTCAAGGCCTCCAAGCTTCCATTCTCGAAGCCCTTCCTCTCCAATCCTCCATTGGAGAACAATTGGGCTGTGCATTGATGGCCTCTCCCCGAAACCTAGAGATTTTTCAACTGATTCGCCGCGGAGGGTCGCCAGAAACTCTGGAAAGTCGCTGCCTTGGATGGCAACGAATAGAGAAAGGGAATCGAGAAGAGAAGAGAAGAGTTCTTCGTGGGAAGCATCAGCGGAGAGGTACTTCTCTAGAAATGGTGGAAAGAAGTTGGAAGAAAAGCTGAAGAAGGTTGAGGTTGAGGTAGTAGAATCGGAGGAGGAAGAGAGTGTTGATGATTCGAGATGGGATAGAATGAGGGCCAGGTACTCTAGGTTTGAGAGGCCTGAGGCTCGCCGGTGGAACAAACAGGAGAGTTGGGACCGGAAAATGGGAAAGGAGGCTGCGGAGTCTTCGGTGCCAAAGATTGTTGGGCAGGGTGTTTATGGTGTTGGACCGGTTTTAGCAGCATTGTCAGTGAAAAGGAGGGAGCTTTATGCTCTCTATGTGCAGCAAGGATTGGATTTGAGTGGAAACAATAGGAGGAAGAAGGACAAGAGAGGAGTGGAGAATGTTTTGAAGATGGCTGAGGAGATTGGATTGAAGATTGTTGAGACCTCGAAGCATGATCTTAACATGGTGGTTGATAACAGGCCTCATCAAGGTTTGGTTTTAGATGCATCTCCGTTGGAAATGGTTAGTATAAGAGAATTGGAACCGATGCTGGTGGAAGGTGGAAGAGTTCCTCCTCTTTGGGTGGCTTTGGATGAGGTTACAGATCCTCAGAATTTGGGAGCCATTGTTAGGTCTGCTTATTTTTTTGGGGCTGAAGGGGTGGTTGTTTGTGCGAAGAACTCAGCACCTCTTAGCGGTGTGGTCAGCAAAGCGAGTGCTGGATCACTTGAGCTAATTGAGTTGAGGTCTTGCAAGAATATGATGCAATTTCTAACCGCATCCTCTGAAAATGGATGGAGGGTCCTTGGAGGATCGGTCTCATCTAGAGCTGCTCCATTGTGTGAAATTGAAGTTGGGGTCCCTACTATTCTTGTGTTGGGGAGTGAAGGGACTGGGTTGAGGCCACTTGTGGAGAGATCTTGCACTCAGTTGATTAGAATTCCTGGAAACATAAGGGAAGATGTATGTGCTGGAGAAAGTGAAACAGAAGATGCAGAGACGGACAGAGCTCAATCTGGGCATGCATTGAAGTCTTTTCTCACCGTTGAGAGTTTGAATGTTAGTGTGGCAACTGGTGTGCTGCTTTACCATTTAATTGGAAGAACTACCAATTCCATTGGTTAGAAGTAAACCTGGCCACAGTTTAACAGATGGTTGGAGCTCTACTTTACTTATTTGTGTTGTTCCTGTTGCAGAGTAGCTGATTTGTAGCAATGTGAGTCAGAACGTTGATTGCTGATTTTTGTATCTTATGGCAGAGTTGTTATATGTTTGATAATTCTGGATTATCAATTGTTTATTCAAGTTATATATATTCGGTGGCGAGAAGTATGATGCATCTTGAGAGAGACATCTATCCATGGGAATGCCATTGATTTTGTATCTTTTCTGGGTATACCCTGCATAAAAGAACTCGGTGCTAGAAGATATGCATCTCTCCGATGATTATGACAATTCAGAAATTAGCAATGCATGGTTAGAAGGAATTGCTTTACTTATTTTGAACAATTTTCTGGTAAGAAATCTAAACCTTGATATTTTATTTACTGTGTTCCTGCTCATGTTTGAAGCAGCACGGATTTATGATACATCCGCCGAATGTTATCTGCAGAATGTTAACTGTTCTGGTTTGCTTTTGCTAACATGGGCTGTCTTGCACCTACCAAACCTGCCACTGTGTTATTTAAAGTTTATTTTCATTTGCTTTATTCGATAGAACCTTCATATATTCTGTTTTTTTGGTTTAGCATATGTTCAAATGTGCATATTTCCCAACCTAGTAGTTCATTCCAAAGTTTCTTCTTTAGATCTTACATTACCAATATGATGACCTGAAAGGACTTAAAAAATCATGACCAGTAGAATATCACTTGTATCTCTACTTTTTCACTTTACCATGCATCGGACAATATATAAGCAGTGGTAATGATTCACCATCCAAGTATATTATATGCATCTGCTGTCTATTTATCTTAGACTTGTGACTGTACTGGCTTGAATAAGCAAACATCTTCATGTTCATCGCAGTGGCCCAATGAATTAGTAGCATTACATTTTTCTCATGTTCTAAGATGCCGCCAAAATCACTGCTTCTGTGACAGCTAGAATTTAGTTTCCTATTTAAAGTCCTCTTCTTACAGATGCTTATTTACTTGATTTAAAAAAATTCACCTGGAAATTTTGCTCAGTCTTGTCTCTCTCCTCTTGTTTAACTAAGTAAAGTAATATGCCCTTCTTGTGACAAAATTTACCCCATAAACTGTATTGAGGCAGCCAACAACTTTTGACACCATTTTTTTTTTATCCATTCTCCCATTTAAAGTAGGACTGATGAGATCTGGAGTTAATTCCTTAGGGTTAGGGCAGTGCTGAACAACTACAATAAGTCAGTGATATATTTTGGCCATTGCCACCTACAGATGTTATACCATTTTATCAGACCTGATACTCCAATTGTGAACCAGACAAAAACAAACTCTTCATGAGGTTTCTTGTGACAAATTTATTTGGTTTACAGTTTTTGCTTGTGAAATTTTCTTGGAATTTTATGACGAGCCATTAGAATGCTTTGCCTGGTGGTTCTCCTAGTTAGTCTCTTGCAAAACCGTTGTGTTTTGTCTGTATTATAAATCAAAGCCGATATGGGAGGTCGATGAGGTCTTTTGCTTTGCCATTAGAAGCACCTAATTAGACATTCTTAAGAAAACTCAATATTGCTTTAATGTTTGATATTTTCATGCATTTTGAATCAATTCCAGCTATGAATGATCATAATTATCATTATAATGGAAGTATAAACCCTATCTTTGAATTGGGTATGCAATAGGAACCTCTGCTTTTGCATCCCTCAGGAACAAGCAAAACCACCACAACATTCTAACCGAAGCAACACAGAGCACTGATAGAAACCACCAGTTTATTTCTGAGACACACCATTCTATGAGCTGATCTGAGGAAGCCTCCTGGTCCCCTTTAGAGCATTATAAAGGAATGGAAGAACTGAAAATAAGCCACCTCATGGCACAAGCTGATTTATGGTGGCTGTTCACAGGGTCTTGGGTTAGACAGAAGTCATTCCTTGCTATGTGGGTGGTAAATCTTGACTCCTACAACGTTTCTGAACAATTCTTGTGATGTGCTTTTCTACCTTAAGTCGATAATCTAAATTTTTTAACTGTAGGATTGACTGCTAATGTGTTTGTTAATGCCTGCTAGGTATTTTATTGATTAAAAAGACAGTAGGCCATATACGATCATAAAACAATGTTCAGAATGGTAGGTTGTAATATAATAGACTTTGTGGTTGATTCCAACTTGTCATGGTGGTACTGGTATTTATCAGGCAGCATGTTGCGCATCATAATTTTCCCTTCCTTACTTGATAACTACCTTTCTCTGTAAGCCAATTTATTTAGTCTTTGATACTTTAAATTCATTCATTATTGACAGTTTCAGCCTATGGGCTGAATCCAAGCCATGCATTTTGATTTCTTCACATGTCAAAAGAAAGGAGGACTTATTGGTGTGAAACAAAAAAGTACTTTGACAAGTCGGCCTTATAGGTAAGCATGTCATTAGAAATTCCTGTTTGTCATTTCTTCATTGTCATTGCTTCGCCGTTGTAGTGCTTATAATTAATGTTTCGTCCTTTTTTTTAAGTTGGTTGTTTGTCTGTTTAGTTGAGAATTTTCAACTGTTTTATGCCGTATATCATTTTGGTTGTCCATATTGGTTTTGCCTTGTTACAGTCCTATGTTAGTATTGTTCTTTCCTTTCATCATAGTAGTAGACTCTCTAGAGCTTTTCTCTACTTGCAAATTTAGTTAGCAGGGAGAATAAAAAGTCAATGAAAGAAGAAATTGTTTTCTCAACTGTCTACAGGTCAGGATTATCATCTGTCTGTTTTCATATTATTTCAGTTTTGAATAGGATTAGTAAATGGAAGATATTTAGTGTATCTTATGTAACTTTTGTTATTTCTGGTAACAAGAGACTTTATTTCTTGTGGACCTAACTAGCATAGAATTGCTATGAGAATAAACCATGTTATTCCTAATCTTTGATGGGACCAATCATAATCTTTATTTGAATTTTGTTATTATGCTTTTTGCGGAAATTTGCATACCAGCAAAAGACAAATATATCTGTATCTAATATGGTAGAAAAGAAGAAGCAATTATGTTTTTTTTTTTGGAAAAACTTTGTGGTTGTATATATGTATTTTTTTTTTCTTTTCACACACTGTAGTATGTTCTTTCTTCAGGAAAAAAGTTCTCCTTCACCTCTTGAGTCCTATTTTGGCCTAATTTTATTTGTCGGATTCAGTAGATGAGTTTGATTTGGGAAGACGATCAAAATTAATCTCTGAGTCTACCTACGCTTGTTGTATTATATAACCAACAATAATGTGGCCAGTGTGACATAAATATTTAGGTAACAACATGTGTATGGATAGGTCCACACTCTAAATAGTCTATCCCTGACTAGTGTCTTAATTAATTTCCATACCAAATAGACATATAGAAATATAGAACACACCTACCTTTTGAAGTGTCTACTCATGAAAAGTGTAGCCATTATCCAAAAAGCAACTAAGCATTCATTAGATCCATTCTTTTCTTATGCTTAATCACCACCCAATCTTATTATCAGTCAACTTTGTTACTTTGTAGCTTAAAAATACATCAACTTTTGCTTAATCCAACCACCTAAAGTGTTCAGTTCATTGTAAGAGAAGGTGGAATAATACTAAATGGAATCTTGTCTTGGTTTTCAAAGCGTTTGGTCCTTTAGTATGAGAGTTTGTATGAAGGGACACTTGGGGTAAAAGAGAAGGTGTGGTTGGGAGCATAGACAATGAGACAGACACTGAAGATAATTAAGATTCCAGACAAGGATGTTGCCACTGCAACCTACTCTATCTCTTTACTGTGTTTTGTTTGGCTGTTTGCAACTTTGGCCATGATGGAGACCAATAATGAGTTTTCTTCTTCTGTTTTTTTTTTTCTTGTTCTTGTTCTCACATATCTAGGTGAATTTTTAATTTCCATTCATACCCTTGAGATTGTCAGATATTTGGAAATTATGTATATGCCCCTGAGTTTAGAGTCAACTATTGTGGTTGTTGTCAGATATTTTAAGATTATTTTTTTCACCCTTTGTTTTGTGATGTGCAGAACTTTTTAAATAATTTGTACTGATCTTTGAAAGTTTTCATATTTTTTATTGAAGTTGGATTTGATTAACAGGGATATATGCTACAGAAACTTGCTTGTGGGAAATATGTGTAATATCAAGTTTTTGATGGTTGTTTTTGGATTTAATGAGGTGAATAAAAATTGGAAAAGAAGGATCAGAACTGATTTCTTGTGTTTAGCTCAATGAAATAAGTTAAGATTGATGAGCACATGAAAGCAAAATTGTGTGTGAAATTAGCCTTTTCTTATTGTCCATTATCTCACAATCCACCTTTTCTTTTTTTGGCAGGTATACCCCCATAAGGCCTCAAATTCATCAATATATATAATATCCGCAGCTATGAGGTTTGAAAAACTGCCAGTCTGCCATTATAAATTTATAATATGAATGTATGGGGGATTGTCTTGCACATTTACAGCAATCATCATGCATAAAAAAACTCATAAAATTAAATTTACATATCTAGTAGTGGTGATTCTATTTTTGTTAGACAGCACTTTGTTTCCCAGAGAATACAACAGAGCCGGCCACAACAGGGAGAAACAAGAGGACAGTCATCACTCTCTACAAGACATGAAGAACAAACAGAGAACAATCCAAATACTCATTACTCACCTACATTACTTTTAAGATTAGCAGGCAAATTACAAATGCACAAGGTTTCTTTTTCACTGATTTCAACGTTCTGATGTTCTCTTCTTGCCTTTTGATTTTGACTGTATAGGTGAAAAACAAATACGCAAAAGACTCATTAGTCATAGAAAAGAAAAAAAAAAAATACAAGAATTAGATTTGATTTGTGTTGCTGATTTGTGTGTTACTTACAGCGAGTGCAGAAATGTCGGCCGTCTTCAGCACTCGGAGTCTTTTTGCTGTTGAAACAAACATGCTGCAGGTTACAGAGCAGATATGTTCGTTAGATAAATGGCATTGCGTCTTTTATTTACTGTCGTTTTATTCAGGTATACAATTGAGTGATCAATCAATTGAGTTTTAGCATTAATACTTCAAGTTTTGATTTTTGTATTTCATGATTTATTACCCAGGTTTAACAAGAACATTGATTGGATGATGAAGAGTAGAGAGACTTACTCCCAAGGAATATCTCCGGCAAGCATTCGATCTCCTTCATTGTCTTCATAAACTAAGGTATACTCTCCAGTGCCATCAAGCAAACCTTTGAATGCCTGTTTTTCCTGAGAACCATCTTGAATTCCAATGGTTTGGTGATCCCTTTGAGCTGCATGAAAATGAAAGACTCAAGACTTTTGAGTTTCTTTTTCTTCATCAAATTTTGAGTGTTTTAGATATATGTTGTGAAATTACCTGCAAGTAGGCCGAGGAAGAGTTCTTCGACGGCAAGAGAAAGTTTCTCATAACTGTTGTAAGCCTTGAGATCGATTTTTCGGCCAATGGGAATACCATCCATGTTAATTTTCAGAAACAATCCTTTCTTGCAGTTCTCAAGCGTTTCTTCGGTCTTTGACGGCACATTTGGAGATGCTAGTGAAGGTTTTGAAGAACTACTTGCAATGTTCTTTCGGAAAGTGCGAATTGGCGGCCATCCGACGACAGGAACAGAACTAGTCCTGGAATTTTTTTTTTTTATTAGGAAAGAGATGTAGAAATCAGATATGCACAAGTGTAGATACCTTACAAAATTGGTTTTTTTCTTGAAATTTAATCAAATTAGTGGGAGAACTTCAGTAGAAAACAGGCTTACAGACTATCAATGTTTTGTAGTTTCCAAAACAGCAAAGCGTATTGGTTTTTCTTTTGTGAAGAAAAATAAAAGAAATGACAAACTTTGTCCTTATTGTGCATTCATAAAATTGGAAAAAACAAAACAAAACAAAATTGGTCCTTGTGGTAGAACCAAAATACAGATTAACACATCCCTTTCCTATTTTTTAAGAAAAAAAATGATGAAAATAAAAACATAAAATTGATCCTTGCACTACGTCCTTAAAACACACACAAACACAAATACAAATACAAATACAGTCTATACAGACATAAAAGAAGAAAAAGCAAACAATTCTCTTCAACTTTCAAGGAAAGAGAAAAAAAAAAAGCCAAGAAAAAAAATCACATGTTGCTGAGAAACAAACAAAGTTCTCAATCCACAACCAAACACCACCACAAATCACAAAACAAACAAATCATTCATCAAATAAAGAACACACAAAAATAAAAAGGCCACAAAAAAGAAAGAAAGAGAAAACATAATACCAGTAAGGAAAGAATGAAAGATAAAAAAAAAGGGCAGGGTTTAAGAAAATAAAATAAAACAAAAAATAAAGAGAGAGAGAGAGAGAGAGAGAAGAACAAGAAACAGTTGTATGTGGAATCAATGATATAGCATAGAAACCATCAAAATAGTACCTTGTCTGAGAACCATTGTTTGTTCCAGCTGCATTTGATGTTAAAGGACACTCAGCCTTTCCCTCAATGGCCCCCTTTTGTTTTTGCTGAAGAAAAGCTGCTCAAAAACACAAGTATCAAACTAGCTCAAGCTTAAGCTAATACACTATATTATATATAAATATATGTATGTATGTATGTATGTATGTATGTATATGTGTATGTATATACATACTTAAAGTTCTCTCAGTGTTGTTGTCTTTGATTTGCAACCGGTGTTCTTGTTGAGTACCAGGAGGACAAAGACTAAGCTCTAGTTTCTTCTCTTCTGGCGCTCCAAACTTAGTACCACCTTCTTCTCTTGTGTCTCTAACCATCCAGTGATGACCATTTGGGATTAAGTTTAGAAGTTGAGGAGATGATTTAAGTCCATTATTTCCTTGGCTTTCATCCATGTCTGTTAGAGATCTGATGAATTTAGAAGGAAAATAATTAATTCAGGAGAAAAGTTTGAAACTATGAACATTGAGCTGAAAAGATGAAAACTTCACAAGGAAATGGTTGAGAAATAAGATTTGCAAACCATTTTGTTGAACTGAATAGATGAGAAAAAAAAAATTTAATAAAGTTTGAACTTGAAAACAAGATGAAAAACCATTCTGTTTGAAACTCTAAAGATGAGAACTTTGCAAAGAAAGATAGAGATCTTTTACAAAGAAACAGTTTAAAAAATAAAATAAAATAAAATAAGATGCAATTTATTCCATGGAATCAAAATATGAAAAACTTCACAAAAGAAACACATCAAATAATAACCAGATAGATTCAGACCATTCCATTAAACTCAAAAGATGAGAAACCTCCACCAAAAAAGAAAAAAAAAACAATTAAATAAAATAAAGCTCAAAAAAAAAAAACAAGATGCAAACCATTATACATAAACAGCACACTCACCTTCTCAGAAAGAAAGATAGAACAAAAGGTAGGACAAAGAGAAGCTCAGAAGACCAAACTGGAGGAACAGCAAGAGAGAAAGATGGATGAAAAATAAAGAGAAGAGCAAAGGCGATGCCTTTTCTTTTCCCAGAACCAAAGCCTGCCCAAACTCCAAAAAAACAAAAACTCAGAGGCTCAGAAAATAGAGAAGCAACAGCCAAATCCTCAAAAGATTGAATCTTTAAGCCTCAGATGAGTCAGTAGGACAACTAGAAACAAA
Source organism: Dioscorea cayenensis subsp. rotundata (assembly GCF_009730915.1). NCBI lineage: Eukaryota > Viridiplantae > Streptophyta > Magnoliopsida > Dioscoreales > Dioscoreaceae > Dioscorea > Dioscorea cayenensis. The sequence continues at coordinate 114,376 of NW_024087259.1, forward strand.
AGGCTCCACCCTTTAGCTCTCCCTATTCAACATATAAAAGACATATTGAACACCTTTATATATACATACATATATATATCTATATATCTCTCTACAAAAACAAATAGAGAGAGTGAGAGTGAGAGTGAAAGAGAGAGAGAGAGAGAGAGAGAGATAGAGAGTGGGAAATTGGAGGATGGACTATGGAGCACGCAAGCAACGAGGAGTGACAAAGCTGGGCAGCAGAGCACGCTCACCCAGGAGCTCAAATAACACTCTTTGATTCTCTTTGCTCCTCTCTTTCTTTTTCTAAGTTTTGTTTTTATTTTCATTCTTAATTTTAAGCCCTTTATAAGCCTTCAAATTCCTCATTAGTCATTACTGCCCCCCCACCTGTATTTCTTCCTTTCTCTATCTTTTTAGCTTTCTTCCATATCTACCCCTAGTACAAATACATAATTACACATATACTTTTAGTTATTTTATTCATAATAACGACAAGCATCACCGCCAAAAAAAAAAAAATGTGTCAAAAAAACATATATGTAAAGAGTAGGTCATGTGTTCAAATTTCTCTCCTGACAGGATTGTTCTCCGTAGCTGTATTATTCATATACCTGTTCATATGAGATTTTATATTATTTTTGTACTGAACATACACTGTATATCGGGCTCCAGTACTGTTTATATTTATAAAAAAGACGTTTGTCACCTATTATTCAAAAAAAAAAAACATATATGTATAATAATGCATCAATTATAGTAACTTAAAAACCCTCCAAATATTTATTAACTCGGTTAAATTTCATATAAAATAATTAAAATTTTATTATGTGTATACTCAGAATATCGCTTAGGAATCAAACCGAGTAAATTTTCCATTTGAAGATATATATATATATATATACTCCTATAACATCCCAAGATTTGTGTGTGTGTGTGTGTGTGCGCGCGCGCGCATAGTCAAGTGTGGGATTCAATTTTTCTTGATATAAATATTCTCTATTGCTTTTTATTAATATTTTTATTTTTATTTATGCAAAATTATATCAAAATCGAGAGAATAATATTGTATGGGTAATTTTCAAACAAAGTTTGAGTTCACTTCTTATTTAAATAGTGTGAAATCATAGAATCCCGGGCCATTAGTGGCATGCAATCATATTGGAAGAGTTATAAGAATATGACAAATAAAATGAGAATATATTTCACTATCAAATCAGGCTGCAAGTAATATGTATATATGCATATATATTTAATATATTTTGACCGCCTACAATAGAATTTGTATTTCATTTTCTCTCAATCCAAATATTGATATATATAATATAATTTATAAAAAAACTATAGATATTATTTATTTAACAGATTAGACAAATATATATTAATTAAGAGTCTTGTGCAAATAAAAATTAAACTTTTAATCGTGTGTTTTTAATTATAAATATCAAATTTAGGTTGCAAACCACACACCACAAGTGAGGACCTAATACTATCACTATTTTCATCAAATTTCAAACTTAGATAATAAAATTTTTATATCGACTTCCTTCACATCGTGCCTAATGTCTAAACCAAATTCACACTATATTTTTAAAGCTCAAATTACATTAAATATATAAGATAAATTAATATCACAGATATGATGTAATAGCCTTTAAATTAGATAGAGTTATTAGCTTTATTATTGTTTTTTTTTATTTTAAGTTGTTTTATTTAAATAATTCTTTTTTATTATATTAATTAAATGATTGAATGAGTCTCCCACAAACAATTTTAGTCATTTCTTGATGTGTCTCATTTTGATTAGTTTCATTTTAAATTTTACACATACAATCAATAATTCTTCATTTCACAAATGTTATAACTTAACCGACCAAATTAATATAACATGTATTTATGACTCCCTTTAAAAATCGGTTTATATAATCTAGAAACAAGCAAGAAAACAAATTGTGAGAAAAAAACATCTAAAAATGAGCATTGAAAATGTGTGAAAAATGAAGTGTGAAAATGAATAATGGATTGAGTGAGTATCATAGATATTATCATCAAAATTGTGTGAATTGTGTGAATTTTGTGAATTCTAAAAAAAAAACTTTGATTCCATGGTCATGAATATGCCCTATTTATAATATATACAAGGTTTTGGCCCGTTAGGGTTAGGGTTTTGAAAGTGAAGAATAAAACACCATGAAATAGACTAGACAAGTAAGCCCACACATCTTCTTCAATGAAAGAAAAGACCTATCTAAAAGTGGTCCATTTCTAGAAAATGAAAATTATTGGCTCGATACGTTAAGTACAAGGTAGTAGGATAAGACCGAACTTTTAAAATAATAATAATAGTAATAATAAATAAAAAATTTAGGGGTTGTGATTCATGTGAGAATTGTGATTCAATGGCTTAATGTTGATAATATTGATAAATTGAATACAAAATTGTTTGTTTTGAACTAGGTTTGTAGGTTGAACTCTAATGTTAGTGTCATGATCTACACTTCAGATAAGAATCAAATTGAGATGCCATGCGGAATGTTGCATCTTTTTACTTATAACATAATAAGGGTTTGAAATTTGTATTTATGTATGTTTATATGCTGGAAAAAATATGTGATCAAGAAAGAAAGATACTTTGGCATTGATGCCATACTTGTGCCTCTCAAGCCATGTGTTAATCATGTGTTTTGATTGTCGTAAATAACTAGGTTAGAACTTGATAAAAATCATATGGTAAAATATTATTTGATAAACATATGCCAGAAGATTGCTTTGTGCGAAGTGATATACAACTAATATTGATTTTGTTAAAAAGAATTGAATATGAGATATTGATGATATGGGGGAGAAAATAAAACAAAAAAAAATCATTTATGTACCATAGTAAAAGAGAAAAAAATCTCAATAAAAAGTAGAATGACACTTTAAATTATTGATATTGAGTCCTCTGCATAATTAAGGTGTTCATCTCATTGAAAAAGCAAGTTCAAACCTTTTAGTTCGTATAGGTAAACACGGGTACGTTGTAGAGCTCAACTCTACATGTATGCTCAACCCTGGCACGTAGCTTGTTCACATTTGTAATATATATATATATATATATTATGTCAGAGATATGCATCAAGAAAGATCACTTCGATATAAACGAAGGGATGACTACTATAAATAAATGGAACCTTCTATAAAGTAACTTTTGTTCAGGCCTTTATAAGTGAAAAGCTTTAAAATATTTATTAAGTACATAAGAAAGAACCAATGGCATCTTGCCCTGTTAGTGTTGATCCCTTACGTAGAGTGTTTATTTCATGGATAATCAAAGATTGAATCTTATAACCTATATAAAGTTAGAGCATATAGTGGTTATTCAGTTTACAACTCCACACCTATGTACATCTCTGACTTCCCTTAAATTGAGCTGCGAGCTTGTCATATATTTGTCAATATATATATATATATATACAAGAGAGATGATAACAAAGGAAAGTGAAACTACAATTTACTTGCTCCTATTCTCTATGACAATGAAATAATTTCATGACCAGGCCAAAATATTTATTTAACAAATAATATAACTATATCAATAAAATATTTTTTAATGCAAGTAAAATGAATAATTAACAGTGTCGACCATCTTTTCGTTTATGGCACCTGATCCTCTGCATTGGTATTTGTGTTATTGGTATTTGAATACCAATAACACAAATATTTTTTATTGGTATTTGTGGTATTTGAATCCACATCGATGTGGATTCAAATATTAACTCACGTAGTGTGAGAGCAAAATATGTTGAGGTAGTAACTTCACACATGTACATTTTTTTTGACGTGGCTTATCTATGTTGCAAGATTAATTAGAAGTGTGAATGAATAAAAAGTTGTTCAATAGGCCAAGCTTGTTCAATTTCTAATAAATTTTGTGAGTATTGCTTGAATGCCTTAATTTGCATATAATTATTTTTTATTTTTTATTTTACAAATGCCACAAGCATAAAAGTAAATTAAAGGATGTACATAACCTCGAATTGATCACTTAGTAAGGTATGAATTGGGTTGTAAATCCGCTCTCACAACGGGATCCTATGGCATCCTGTATACATAGAAGGCCCATCGTTCATACACAATGAACCCTTACTCACCATGCGTTGGGTGAGATCTGAATACCCGACCTCTTACATGAGAGCGAATATCTTAACTATTTAACTAACCCAATGTCCGCATTTAAATAACTAATTAATTCACAATAGACGATTAACAACGGTTTTTGCATATATTTTCTTTTATTGTTCCAAAACTAAATGTATTTTGAGATCCAGTTTGTATCCGTTTCCCTCTTGATGTTGGTGTGCGGTTAGAAATCGGATAGTGGGTTTTTTTTCTTTCCATGATCTCATATAACAAATGTTTGTAATAATTTGAGAATTCTTTAAATTTTTTTTTTTAAAAAAGAAACCCTTAGGAGAGGAGAAGCTTTGCATGATCTTCAGAGATATAATAATAATAATAATAATAATAATAATAATAATATATATATATATATATATAGTTGAAACGTTGCATGATCTTGTTGTGGTGGCACGTCCATCTCTCGTGAAGAATTCTTTGCTTACAACCCCCTAAAAATAGCATAATTTCATACACTCCCTTAAAAATTTCATTGAATATTTGAATATACACCAATATGAGATCAATATCCAACTCAGAAAAGCAGTATGACATATATACCAGCAATTTTTTTATTGATCATTATCGAACTATTTTATGTATGATAATTATATTTATTTATCGCTCTCAGTGGTTTTTCTAAACGTACGTATAATTATAAAACTGAGAGAAATAATTAAAAATGCTTTTTTTTATTTCACAAATACAATATCCATACACTTTAATACCAAATACATTGGATTTTTTACCTGATGATATTTATTTACTGAAAATTATCATGCTAAACCAAATTAAATATTTGTGCTAAAGTAGCAAAATGCTAAGGAAAATATCTCTGTTTTTGTTAGGGGTTATTGATGCCAATATGAAGAAATTGTAAATTTTGCAAATTAAGAAAATATGCAAGGGGGTACGTGTGTGTGTGTATATATATTAAGTGAAGCTAACATATATGAATGTATATGAATGTATATGCATAATAGAAAATTTTCAGAATTAAACTAATTTATAAAAATGTTTAAAAATATAGTAAATTAATGTCATGTTCCCCTTAAATATGGTGAATATTATGAATAGTGGCTTGTCCATTTCTTAATATATATATATATATATATATTAAATAAATATCCCGTTTTATATTAGCAAAAGAAAAAAAAATTCATTAATTAAACTATTTTGCCGTCATGGCGTGATGTTTATGCATAAAGAAGTATTGTGGGATGTATAGTATTTTAATCTAAAATGTTGAATTATTTTTAGCACAGTAGTTCAACAGATCAAAATCATTGATTTTCTTATTCCAACTATACATACGGGGAAAAAATAAAAAACAAAACATAACATACTTGTTTTTTTCTGTCTCTCTCGTATGGCTATTGCTCTCACCTGCGCCGGAATATTGTCAGATATATATATATATATATATATATATATATATATATATATATAATGTACACAATAATATATATGCACAAAAAGTAAATTGTAAAATTTACACTAAAATACAAAAGGTGAAAATGCAAAAAGTAACAAAAGTTGAACTTCTACTCACGAGAAGAAGATGGTGATTTTCCATTGGATTCAAGTAATGAAGAAGCTGAATCATCGAGAAATCAAGCTACAGATCAACTTCAAGAAAAAAACTCATTGAAGACAATGAGAGACAAAGGGAAAAATCTCATACTATTGAATGTGTAAAATAAAAATCTTTACATAATAACATTGCTCTTTTTAGTGCACATTCGAATAGCTAATTAGCATCCTAACCGCCAGCTAACCATTAACTAACTGTGCTGAGTTAGAGATAGTTATAACTGTTTCTGCTATGTGGTTGCATACACGTCATTACTCGATAACACATCATCTCCAACCTCATGAATCTCATCCAGGCTTGGAACCAGAGAGGCTAGTAGGGGCTAAAACTCCCTCGATGTCAGGGAGATTATTTTTTATGCAACATAAGATTTAATGGTTCCGATTTTTTTATATTTAAATTAATATAAAATAAAATATTTAGACACATGAAAGCGTGCAATGTAGTTGTGCTTGAGTGGTTAATGGGCTCATATAACTATAAAGTATATGACCTTGACCCACCATGGTTCGATGCCCGGTACATGTGTTGCTTTTACATTACATTTTTTTTTTATTAGTAATTAAAAAATATAAATTGATTATAAGACATAACAAATATATTATAACACATGATGCATGTGTTGTTTTCGCATTCTATTTTTTATTTATAAAAAATTACTAAAATTCAAAATTTTAATAAATATTTATAAAAAAAATTAAAAATCTTAAATAAATTTTTTTAGTAATTTTAAAAAAAGTTTAAATTGATAGCCTAGCAAATATATTATAACATATATGTATGTTATAATGTACCATATATGCTAAAGTGAAGGGACAAATGTTTTTTTATAAATAATAGTTTGTTTATCTATAGTGAGAGGGATCTCATATTTTTTAAAAAAATACAAATTTGAGATGTGTACTTATTAGTTAGATTGTTAAAAAAATCTCATATATTTACTACAAGTAATAACAAAAATTTTAATTATACTTTATATTTTTTAAATACGTGTATTCAAAATTTTGTTATATTAGCATATAATTCTTCATTTAAAATAATTATTTTATTGAATAATTTTTCTTAAATTTTTACACTTTGTCCTTAAGATTCAGCTCCTACTATTGTGTCCTGGTTCCGTCACTGGTCTCATCTGTTTGGAAAAAATAAAAAATAAATATCAATTAAACTAATTAACAAGGTCACATGCACAATATAACATTTTGGACATTTGGTACAGCAATGAGCTAATTAAACTATTAAAGCAATTCGTCTCACTCAGGGGCATTTTTGTAATTACCGGAAATGATGCATTACTGTCACTGGGAATCCGGTTGTCGGACGAATCGTGGAAAACCAGGGTTACATCCGAATAAACGATAACAAGAAACGTGTCCAATTGTGTATCTGGTGGGACCCGCATATTGATCTTTCATTATGGGGCCCTCACTCGCAATGCTAGCATTTGTTTTCCTTTTTTTTCTTTTTTTTTTTTAAATAAACTTAATTGTATAATAAATTAACAAAGTAAATTCCCTGCGGGCCGCGGTCCTGTGTCACGCCCGGCTCAATAAGAGTTGAGTACGGTGAGCCAAAGATCGAGAAACCCCGCCATATCGACGATAAGGATGGTTCCTCTCATACTTAAAAAAAAAATTATAAGAGGCCGTTTGGTTCCCGGATTGGGAATGAAAAGGAGTGAGGGATTAATAGAAATGAAGAGGAGTGGAGAAGGAGTGGGAATAAAAGATGTGTTTGGTTGGTAAGGTATAAGGGGGTAGTTCATTGGGAATGAGAAAAAGTAAAAAAAAAAATATGGTAAAATGACCTTTATAACCTTTATAGGATTAAATTATATTATCAGTGACATAGATAATAGAAAATAGAAAAATAGAATATTTAATATCCTATTTTGATAATTTTTTATTATTCAGATTAATAATAAGACAGAAAATAGAATATTTAATATTTTTTTAATTAAATTTTTAAGTATTGTCATTTTATTTTATCATAATTTAAAATTAAATTAAAATTTTCATTTGAACAATTATTTTTTATTAAGTTTAATAACAATACATATAAAAGAAAATGTTAATAGCATTTTTTTAAAAAAAATTAGGTATTATGTTATTTTTCCATATCACTAAAATTATCAACCGAATTATTATTGAAATTATACTATTTAATGAAAATTTGTGTTATTATATAAATTAAAATGTATTGGAGATCAAACATTTTGAGATTAGTTGGTTTTTTAGGATTATATAGTATGGGCAAAATAGGTATTTCAATACCAAAGAATGCTGAATTAGCCCAATTTTGGGAGGAGTGAAAAGCCCATGTGACTCCTCCCTCACTCCTTGCACAATCATTCATGACTACCATTACTGTATAACCAAACAAAGTAATGGGTTTAAAGAATTAATCATTCCCATTCCATGGATGCATCCAAACCGCCCTAAATGTTGTAATATAAACTATTATGTAAACTATGAAGTATGTAAAAAATTGTGGGTCATTTTAGAGTACTCTCTTTGAGTTTAAAATAAAGTGAAAAATTATAGTACATGAAAGAGACTTAGATTATTGATGAGTATTGAATTGCGTGGAGTATTTTAGAGAGTAAATTAGGACCATCAGATTGAGTTGATCCCCACTGTTTATTAGAAGGTTGAGAATTATAAATACTTTTTAAAAGTTTGTCTTTAGATATGTAGAAGAAGAATTGTAAGACAGGGGTGTAAAAGAAGATTTATTTTCAATAATTTTTTTTTTAAACTTTTTATTTCTTGGATTCTCATATTTCGTATTTAGGATAATAAAAAATGGTTAGCTAATGCAAAGAAGCCAAGCCAAGTAAGCAAAAGCTGACTTGATCTAAAGGGTGTGAAGTCCAAGTGCGTGGCACTTGGTCCTTCAAAAAAGATATATTATTTTTAGTTAGATATAGAAAATAAAAAAAATATTTATAATTGTGCCGACCAACCAACTGGATTTTTGATTCGGATTGTATAATAATGATTTCAGTGTGAAAACCGCCTTGATGTTCAACAGTGAACTGTACTGGAGACTCATCTCTCAATGATCAAAGCTAGTGTTCTTATTTTAAAATTTGTAACCGATCTTATTTTCTATTTAAAGCATAAAATAAAATTATAAAAAAAATTATGTCTTCTCAATAATAATTTTTTAAAAAATATGTATATATATTATATGTGGCAAAAGCCACTTGGTTCAAGTGGTTAACACACAAAAATAAAGTGTTTTATGTGGAGGGCGGAATGGTGAGGGTTGGAATCTTCGGTGGAGGAATTAATTCACAGGTAATATCTCAATCAACTCATGCCATGCGTTTATCGTTCTTTTAAAAAAAATAAAAAAAATTGTATATTATATGTGTTTTATTGTGCTGGCATGAGCAATTTCAATTTAAAAAATTTTAAAAACCTCAACTAGTAATTGGTAAAGTATACATGATATGCATTACAGCAGCCAAAAAAATAGCGAAATTGCTTTTACTGCATAAACCGAAACTAACCCTGTCAATATTTTTTCTAACAAAATAAAATACATATCATGTAAACAGAAAATGAAAATACAAGTTTTTTTTTTCAACTTTAAAAAACCAATAGTGTTTTTTTTGGGAGTTTTTCCTTAAAATAATTATAGAACGCATAAAAATTTCTAAAATAATAATAGTAATAATTAATAATTTTAAATAAACAAGCTTATAACAATTAAAAAGCCTTTTTTATCAAATACAAAAGAAAACAAAATGTAAAGCTTTAAAAAAAATTAAAATAATGGAACTGTAGCATTATTTATATATACTAGACAAAATCCACCACTCCGTATTGTGGTTTTAATAATTTTGAAAGTTTTGAAAAAATATTATATATAAAATATAATTAAAAATAATATAATTAAATAACTCATATAATAAAAATTATTGTTATATTTTGTTTTTAAAAGTTTTTATAAATATTTATTACATAAATAATAATTAATTTAAATAAAAATTTAAATATAATAAAACTTTAAATTTATTACGTGGAACATTTTCTTCGAGCATTCATCTATTTAAATAATATATATAGATTTACCCTGCGCGGTGTGATCAATGACACGTGGCATGCGATCATTATACTTGTTCGCTGTTAATGGCGGCAATACACGAGGGCCTGAAGTCTTAAACCCTCGCACTGCGCCCTCTTTCGCCGGAGAGAAAACCCTCACCGCTTCCCATCTCCTTCCTCGCCGAGTGCTCTGATGGCGAACCCTAGCTTGTGGATCCCCCATGTCGAAGCCTTCATCGATGACTCCCGCTCCCCGAATCAGAAGGTTGACTTCTTTCTTTCTCTCTCTCTCTCTCTCTCTCTCTCGTTTGGTTTGAATTAATTTTAGGGATACTTGTTGTTGAGCTTGGCGCGGTAATCTTACTATTATTTGATGATTGATATCTTCACATGTTGCAATTATCAGGTTTTCATCCCAGCAATTGGCATTGTTTTATTTTTTTTTCTTTTCTTGATGATTTTGAGTTGGTTTCAGTGCAAGATCCCTTTGAAATTTACCAAAGAAACTCTGGAATTCGTATGTTTTAGTAGTTTCATTTGGTTTGAATGGATTTTTGATTTTTGGGTTACCTGCTAGTTGTCATGGAACTTGACATTTTGGTTTGGCAATAAGAATTTTCATTTGCTGTTTGCTATCTTTATATGTTGCGAGTACCAGGTCTTGAATGTGGAAGTTGGCATATATATTTTTTTTTTCTTGTTCCTTTATGCTTTTGATGGGTCATTAGTGCAAGGTGTTAGTAGGTTTATGACAATTCTGTTCAAAAATATATATATATATATATATATATATATATATATATATATATATATATATATATATATATATATATATATATATATATATATATTAGAATGCATGCATTTTAGTGCCTCCATGTCAGTTTTGGTTTTAGATCCTCTTTTCTCAATATATTTAGCATGTTTTTTTGTCTTATCTGTTCTTCTCATGCTCTAGCTTGAATTATTTGGGTTACAGTCAGCAAGCCTTGATGCAATTGCAGCACTTGTGAAGAAAGATCTTTTAACTCTTGAGACATTGGTAATCTCAACAACTCTTAATTGTTATCTTTTGCACAATTAGGATTGGAGTTCACCTTTTTAATTTCAGTGGAGACTACAACTTTTCTTTGTGTGCTGGTTTTTATCTATAGGTAAGGGATATGGAACTTTATCTAACTACTCCGGACCACATTATTCGTAAAAAAGGTATGGCTCCTCATTGTTATGGATTGTTATTTTGCAATCAATGTCAGTTTACAGTCATTTACATAACTTTGGATGCATACCTCCTAAGAGGCTGGGATAAATTGTGGATAGACAAGATCCTTGGTTATACCATATCCTGTGAGCATTCGCATTTGAAAAATGTATACCTATTTGTTTATGGGAAAAAGATTCCTGTATTCTTCTTTCTTAGTTCTTTTTCTCACGGCGTAATAGAAGAAAAGCAAACAGATAAATGATCAGTATGATAGAAAAATGACCATGTATGTTTAGTCTTCAGTGTCTGCAATATAGCACCATTTTAGTTTTGAATATAAATGAGCCAAATGCATGGAGCTGAGCATTTAACTGCACATGCACATAACTTTACAAGAAAGCCTCATATAACTGCAACAACTTTATTCTCTGAAATAGCTAAAACAATAGTAGCATATCTACCATGCAATGGCTGTTCTCTGTCTCCTCTCTGCTTCATTATTTTAATCATGCTTGTGCCCATTTGTGCATTTTTGCAGGTATCATTCTTCTGGCAGAAATACTATCACGTATTTCTGGGAAATCATTGAATGCTTCCACTATAGGAAGCTTGGTAGAGTTTTTCACATCAAGGCTGGTGAGTTTGGATGCATTGATTTTTTTATTTTTATTTTTTTAATTACCAACTTCTTTATTTTGCTCATGTCATACTTTCAATCATTAATCATAGTCCTTAGATATCTTTTCTGTTAGCCTTCCCCACCACCAATTTGCAGGTACACTTGTTTACGTCTGTTCTTTCCTATGATCCTTATTTTTCCATAGTTTGCTTCCAAATTTCATTCATTCTGTTGCCTTTTGAACTAACTGCAGGAACAACGGATTTAATTTGTCTAGGGATTTATTATTGCCTCATATAAGTGGAAAAATACATGTTCATGGTCATAACGAACTGAAGTATCTTGTTATGATGTGACTTCAGATTAATTTCTGTTACTATGGATCATGCGTTAGCATTGAGAATGTCTTATTTACAGAAGTATCTGCATGTCTGATATACACACACTTCTTCCCAGAGTTACTTAGCCAACCTAAAATATTTGCAGTTCTTTTAACCTTTTAGGCGTCCAAACATTTGCTGTCTTGACATGTTCTGAGTGTTATACATGGAAAACATGTTCTACTGGCTTGTAGCATTTCTACTGTAATGTTACCTACCTGTTCTTGTTTCATATCCGTAGGTATTCTGACTTCTAACTTAGGCATGATCATTTCGTTGTTAAATCGCTCTGCTTAGTAAGTTTCCTCTTAAATCCCCGAAGTTGAACATTTTTCTTGATTGCCGTGAAATGCTTCTTATTGAAGCACTTTATCCTCTGAAATGGACAGTGTAAACATGAGTCCCAGTATTTACAATCACCGCTACATCTAATTTTAATCCTTAGGGAAGGAACTTGAATGTTCTCGCATGTTTCCTTTTTGTATCAGATGTACTCTAGCATTGTGGAGCATTATTTGGTTATGGCAGGTATATTAACTTCGAATTTCTTGTATTGAAGCTGCAAAACTATATTCTTTGCCATCCAGGGAATTTTTCTTGCAATGCTACATATTATCTCTATTAAACGTTATGTGATGTTCTGCTGCACATCAGGCAGATTGGCAAGCCTTGCGAGGAGCACTTATTGGTTGCCTAGCCCTTCTAAGGAGAAGGAATACCTTTGGTATGGTCAAAGGTGGCGATGCAAAGATACTGGCTGAGTCTTTTCTTAAAAATGTTCAAGTACAGTCATTAGCAGTAGAGGATCGTAAGGTTAGATCTCTTTTGTGATTTTGTTGGTGCACAGATGCACAAAAAAATTGAGAATAGTTAACAGTAACATGAAGATGCCTTAAATTATTTCAACTTTGTGCTTATGATCTGCAGCTATGCTTTGAAGTTCTTCAGTGCCTACTAGACACTTTCCCTGAGGAGATGGTGACACTTGTAAGTGTCTGCATTCTGGCTGCTACCATGTCAGCTCTTATTTAACAATCTCTATATGTAAATGTTCTCTTGCATTCGTTATCACACTCTAATTCTTGGATTGCCATCTATTCAATGGATTCCCTGCATACTCCTCGGCTCACCATGTGAATAAGGCACAACAGAACTTATTTTCTGGAAAGTTCAGTTCACGTAAATGGAAAACACGTTACATTTTATTTGGACTTCAACTATCATGACCTAATTGATTTCAATATGCACCATCTACTGTTCCACTCTTTATTATCTTAATCATCAAAATTAGACGATGTATGTCGTTCTCATCCATGTACACCAAATCTAGCAGTCAACTTCAGTGATGAGACTCATGTAGTCTTCTTGGATAAAAGCATCTACTGCTCTATGATCAACTTAACTCGCCCTTCATTGACTCCTGGGACCACTTTCCATTCTAACATAAAATGTCTATAGTTTTACAAGTTTTTGTCATAGTATTCATTTTTGAATGTAGATTTGTGTCTTCAATGTAGATGTATTTGTTGTCATAAGCTGCGCTCAGATATACATAATGGCCTTTCCTTGATATTATCTACCGTATAAACCTTCCTTTTGGATATTTGTCAATTGACAGTTGCCGCTTGCTACCCATACAGGGTTGTAATAAGCCAAACTAGGTTCTGTTAGTAAATTTTGAAAGGCTGAGAATATGTACAAGAGGTGGATCAAAAGCAAAAGATTAAAGAAGGTTTGGGGATATTTACCAAAAAGTTAAGGGTAACATAATTTTTTTTTTTTTGCCATTTCAAGGAAATGATATTAAGTAATTATTTTTTAATCAAAATTTATTTTTCCTCATGCAAATAGGTAATAGCAGTCACTCTTATTCTTTTCCCTCTATTCAAAATTTTGATCTGTTAGCTAAAATGCACCTGAGTGATGCTGCTATACTTGTGTCAGTTACATTAAGACTTAAGTGAATCTTGATCATGCTCATGTCATGTTGAGGTACTGAAGAAGTAAAAAAATGCAACCCGTTTGCTGTTATGAATTACTTCAGATATTGACTAATCAATTGCATTGGCTTATGAAATTACCTATTGGACTATGGAAAGGACTTAACTAGAAGCCAAAAAAAAAACGAGAATTTCTTTATGTCAAGTTACTACTAGACTTGTAGTGAATTCAAATTCTACTGTTATTTTATCTACTTATTTATTATTTGTTGTAGGGTGATGACCTCGTTTATGGAATATGTGATGCAATAGATGAAGAAAAGGATCCACGATGTTTGTTGCTCACATTTCATCTAGTGGAGACTCTTGTTCGGTTATTTCCAGAACCTCATGGCTTTGTTGCAGATTTTGCTAATGATCTTTTTGAGATCTTAGGCCGGTATTTTCCTGTTTATTTCACTCATGTAAGTCTTAATATTTGTTTATCATTCAAAAAATTGGCTCAGTTTGGTTCAGTTCAATCAGCATTTTAGTTAATGGTTTTGTGTCTTTCTTTCTTAACGGCTTTTCCTGCATTTCAGCTGATTCTGATGATGTAGGGAATTTTCAGAACAGGTGTCCCTGATTAAAAAACACTGTGCAAACCTGATTAACAGCTTCTTCTCAAACTCATTCTAAGGAAATCCATACCTTCCACTTTTGTAATATTTACAGATAGGACTGTGACAAGAATATGCATAAATACAAGTTTTCTCCATGCATCCTTCTTACCACTGGCCCATTGTTCTTGCTCTATGGCATTGCCCAATCAGTTTGTCATCATTGATGATCTTTGCTCTGATTCGAATCATGTGGTGTTCAGGAGCAACAAGTGATATTCTTCTTGACCCACTTCTAAGCCTTATTTCTAGTTTCTATTATGTAATTGAAGGCGCTTGTAACCTCATTTTCACGTCCTCTCCTTTCTCTTATTACTTTGTATGGGACTTCTGTAGAATTTGGGTCATGCCATCATATATTGTATTTGAGTGTCTTTTTTGGTGTTTTCTTCACCTGAAGGTCTTGATTCTATTTTTTATGTTGCTAAGGTTTATGAATTAGTCGAAACTATGGCAACTTTAACCAATTTTAGTGTTTATTGTTAGTAACTATATGCACTTCTTTTGAGTTGATGGCCAAATGCACTTCTTAAATTTGTGTCTAACTATATTCTCACCTGTTCTGCTGTTACTTTTGAGATGCATATGCTTGAGTTTCCTATTGCTGTAGTCTAAATTCTTTCTGTCCGTTACTTGGATGGGAGTTGTTACCTAGGTGCTGTTATAACCAGTGCCTTAGCATGAATTTTTTCTTATTTTTTCTTGTATGCAGCAAAGAAGCGATGATCTTGATATTAAAAGGGATGAACTTTCTGGAGGTCTGATGGTATGTAACTTGATTATTTATTTCATAGTTAATATCTTTAACATTTTTAAACTACTTTGCTGTAGGAAGTGTTCTAGTTGATTAAATCCTTCATTTTGCGGTTGAAATAGTAGGCTATGAATTTTGAGAATTACACATCTGTGTTTAATGGAAAATGGAGTGTTGGCAAATAAAGCAATATAGTCATTTATTGTGATGTGTATAATGACATGCTTCTATTTTCCAAAGTGCTGATTTATTCCTTCAGTGAGGTGCTTGCAGTTTTTACCAGACATGCTATTCTACCAATTGCTTATTTCTGGATTTATAATGCGACGAAACTAACGCTTTTATCACTACTTATGTTATTTTTTATATCATCTGCCCAAATATTCAGAGGGCCTTCTGCTCAACTCCATACTTTGAGCCACTTGCTGTGCCACTTCTTCTGGAAAAGCTTTCTTCATCTCTTCCATTGGCAAAGGTTTGTGAGAATGTTTGCTCCAGCCTCTGTTTCCCATGCAATATAATTTTTTTTACTGTTGGGAGATATTTTTGCACGCTAAATGCACATTTTTTCTTTTCTTTTTCTTTTTACAGCTTGATTCTTTGAGATATCTCAATAATTGCATAACATGCTATGGAGCTGTTAGAATGATGAAATATGCCGAAAGTATCTGGTCTGCTTTAAAAGATGCAATCTTCACATTTTCAATACCAGGTTTTTCATCCCCTTCCACAGTGGAATCTGTCAGGGAGATGGAACCCCTTGGTGATCAAATTGCAAAAGAAACTCTAGCTTGTTTGCAAACTGCCATTTCAGAGTTAAATCATCCAAAGGCTAATTCATTTCTGGGTTTGATCATTGAAGATGATGGTATTGAGAAAGCATTCAATTCAGTAAGTGGTGAAAAATGCTATGCAGTTTGTTCCAAAGAAAGCAAAAGGCAATTGCAGGCTCTTGGAAGTATCTTATCCACATCATCAAAAGTCTCGAGTGTTTGCTGTGATAGAGTATTTAAGAAATTTTTTATTTCACTTATGGGCATCTTAGAAGTTACCCCCAACAGTCCTGAGCGTTCTTTCATTATGAAGAATAATTCATTCCCCAAAGCAGTGAGTTTTGGAGCCATTTACATCTGTGTTGAACTTGTTGCCGCTTGCAGAGATCTAACTTTGTCTACTGAAGTTCTTCCTCAGCAATTTATATCAATGCATGACGGATGGTTTTGTCTACTTAAATCTTTTGCAACTCCATTAACGTGCTATCTTGGATCTATAGTGGCTACACTTGATAACTCCATATCGGTAAACGAAGACCATAAACAGGAAGTCACTGGTTATGCAGGTTACAATCTGTCATTATTTGACCTTCGCCATTTATTCCATCTGTGAAGATTTTTTGTTAATTGTAATTACTGTCCACTTCATCATTCGTTACCTGATGGTATTGAAGGTTGCCTCCTTAGTGGTGATCATTTCAAAAACATATTTTGGGGGCCAATCAGCTTGTTTCTACTACTTTAACATTTTTTAACTGAAGTCACATAAATTAAGATTTCTAATTTGTTTGCTAAGTTGATGATGTATATCTAGTTAGGGAGTAAGGGAGAACAAGATTAGCGAGACGAAGCAGTTTGTTAGAGGGATATGGAACTCTATGTTGTTCAATGTTCATTGATCAGCTGACTTAGAAAGTTGGATGATGTAGTTGTATTTTCACTGCTGATGTGGTCCATTGTTCTGAAAGAAAATGAACAGAAATATCAGTTTTGAGGTAAGTTTGTGATAGTGGACTGGACATTAATATTTCTCAGGAAGAATCTAAATTTGAACCGACCTATGCTAAATAATTCAAAAGTTTATTCTCAGAGGCAGCCTTAAATTGGCCTAGCAGTATTGACGCTTATTTCCTTGATTGTTTGCTTTACTGTGAGGCCTTTTTTTTTTCATTAGAAAGTCTTATTTTATAATTTGTTATTTTGTAGGGGTTTATGCTTATTCTTACTTGAATTGAAGTAGTGTTGTTTTAGACTTTTAATTAAATTTTTTAGGGTTTTGTGATCATATATTAACATCAAGTAATCAATGCTAAGGAAGAATGTTTGATTTGGAATTGATCTGTGTGCGCGCGCACTCACGCACGTAGATATATATACATATATGTATATATAACTTAACTAGTATTTATCTATTTAAGGGTGGAATTTTCCTATATGTTATATGAAAATTTTGTATTAGTTATTCCCAGTGCTATATTTTCAGGTTTCATCATTTTGTGCCTTTAATTTTGGTATAATTTTCCTACTGGTTTATTCTATTCATTATCTGATTTCACAAACTTAAATTTAAGGTGGACTTGTAAGATGAAAATTTCATATCTCAGAATTGATCATTACTTACTATGTTTTCATAGACTTGGTTTCCTTGGGTTTCCTGGTTATTTGTGTATTGATAATTTGTCATAGTAATGAGCTTGTCAAGAAGTTATGTGAAATCCACCAATAGTAGTTCATTACAAGGCTGCCACTTCAGGGATGTTCTCCCAGTGAAGAGTGACTAAATTTTTAATGCCGTATATCTTATTTAACCAGCCAATGTCGATTTTAATAAAAAAAAGTGTGCATAGTGTGAACGGTAGCTGGTGCATCTGAACTTATAGACTGTGAATCTTGGAGCTAACATAACGTTAAGTTGTTTCACTATAAATAAATTCCACAGTGGGAGTTTAGCTGGAAGGTATCCTTGATTGATGTTGGGTATCCGTTTGGTTACCATCAATTGGATTGGTCTTGGATGATTCAGTTAAAAGTACGTTATCTGATTGCCTAAGGAGGTCTTGCTCGAGGATGGAGAAGATTTACTTCTGAATTTTCAAAAGACGGGGATACCTCTGTTATTAACGTTACAGATTTCCAACTTGAAATAGTCTGCATGTTTGTATGCATAACTAAAATATCAAAGTCTTGCCTATTGTAAGTAGGATGAATGAATATGATCTGAATTATAAATGATATAGCAGAAGTATGACATATAAGTGGCAAAAGCGAGACTGCAATGCATGAGTTGACAGCGTTTTGCTGCTTAGAGTAGCATTTACAATGTGCAGGCCTCGAACATGGAATTGTTAATGACCCTCATCATGATCTTCTCAAGTCATTTGGTTGTTTTTGTATGGTGAACTACAATAACTTTGAGCACCTTTTTGGTTTTAGTTGATGTGAAAGCTTGAATAATTATTTTGTTTTTGGGAACCAGCAGTTTCTTCTGGCTTCTTTTGTGACATTCATCTGTCCTACTTTCATTGTAATTATGTATTAATGAATATTCAGTACATGTTCTGCACAATTTGATTGTGCTTTGTTTTTTTAATGAATATTCACAGTGAAGGGCTTGCAAGTACTTTCAACTTTTCCAGAATGTTGCTCACCTTTATCAAAGGATGTATTCAAGGACACGCTAGCTATCCTTGTGACTGTTATCAAAGATAGGCCCAGTGACACATATGTCTGGAGATTGTCATTGAATGCTTTGGTCCAAATTGGTTTATTTGTTGATAAATCCAATGATTCTCAGAAAGCAATGTGCTATGAGGAATTTGTTGTTCAAAGGTTGCTTTCGTGGTTTTCAAGTGATGATTCAGCTGTCTGCCTTGCTCAAAATTTGGAGGCTATTTGTGAAATTGGTATGACTAAGTGGGAATTTATGCTGGTAGCAACTAGATGGCTGGAGCAAGCTATGCCAAAATCTTAGATGCTTGTGTATGTTTAAGAGATGATACCCCTCTTAATAAGAGTATTCTATGACATGTTTTTGAGTTTGTTGTGATTTTATTTTCTCTTCTTTGGAATGTTTACTGATATGATACTTCTCTTTCTGTGTGTAGGTCAATGGCAAGGCCAGCTCTGCAGAGATTTTACTTTCTTTGCTAAAGTGCTACTCCCATCAAGTGCTTCCATGGTGCACATTTCTTACTTCTTATCACATATGTATCCCTTGCAACAGTTTATGATATTTTATGGTGGTCATGGTAACAAAATTTTTGTATAATATTTGTTGTCTTTTAGAAAGTTACGTGAGAAAGTTTCAACTTTCAATTATCAAAAGAATTTGGGTTTGATCACCCATTTTATTTTGATATGGCTCCCTTCTGAAGTCCCACAAAAGCAATTTTCCTCACATCTCTAAGAGATTAAATATAGGGATGGTACTCCAGATAGCCAGTGAGACAAGTAAGTTTTCACTCTATTTCTCTGGTGTCAATCACAGCTGATTGTTAGGTCAATAAGCCTTTTCTTTTCTTGGATTGTTTCATGGATCAAGACTTTGACAACGATATGATAGATGGAATATTGTTTTTACTTAATGTATGTG
>NW_024087260.1:0-2501 GCF_009730915.1 Dioscorea cayenensis subsp. rotundata
ATTGGAACTCACAAACACATCAATTAATTGAAAGCATAATAAAGAGATTCAAAGAAACTAATACATCCTAGGGTTCACAAATACCCAAATACCCACAAGGGGTTTAGCTCTCCATGGAGTTTAATACAAAAGATAATCGTGTCGATGGTCTTGTGGAGAGTCCTCTACTCGTCACGCGATCTCCTCGTCCGGTATAAGATACGCCTTTGTCAGAGGCTCCCTTACCAACCTTCTTCCTACCGAGACGTGATGTCGGAGCCGTAGAACCTCCTCCAAGACCTAGCCAATACCTCTCCAAACCCTAGCTGCAGCCATCTCTCATGATCGGGGAGAGATGAACAAAGGATGAACAAAGAATGCTGAAATAGAGGCAGATTCGGCTTTAAATAGGGGCTGGAATCGGGATTTCACACGCCCGTGTGAGACTCCACACGGCCCTGTGGAAATAACGCACGGGAGTGTGTAAATTCCACATGCCCGTGTGACTTCTCTATGACCTCATCGAGGTAACGTAGAGGGGCACACGTCCACGTCGTGGACCGCTTTGCTTCTTCATTATCGGACAAGTTGGTAGAGATCTTGTTCTACGTGCGCAAGTCAGAATGCTAAAGTGTGACTGCCCTTGTGGCCCTCCAAATGGTCATGCTAACTGAATTATAAAGAGGTTGGCACATACTCCAGCATCTCGCACTCGACCTATGTCTTCGCGTTTGAACTTTATCAAGATTTCTCCCAACATTAGTGCAATCACGGTCCACATTGGCTTCTTTCTTTCACTTTCATCTTCACAACCCAATCTGTGTAAAAGAACATAGATGCACACATATTAATGCTAAAGCCCGACAAAAGTAATGCAAATCATAAGGAAAGGACGCTTCGCATTCTTATCTCACAAGCACTTATCAGTTTTCTTTTCAGATTGTCTGCATTTTTAACTTGAAAAACATATCCAATCTTTTCTTTTCAAAATGGCTCCTATTTTTCAATGAAAATCCTAATCCTATGTTACCTTTTTAGAAAGTCTCCTATTTTTTTAACCACCACCGAAATCCTATGTTTTTCTTTTTGTAATATCTCCCTTTTTCAATCAAAAGCTTAATCCTATTTCTTCTTGATGAACAGCTAATTTCTTTGAATGAAAATCCTAATCCTATGTTTTCTTATTAGATTGTTTCCATTTTTCGTGGTTGATTCAAAACCACAGTCCTAATTTTATCCTCTCGTAATGTCCTATTTTTGAACCAAAACCCAAATCCTAGGTTTTCTTTTTGGAATGTCTTCTATTTTTCAATGAAAACATTAATCCTATGTTTTCTTATCAGAATATTTCCAATTTTTAAATAAAAATCCCAATCTCATGTTTTCTTTTTGGAATGTCTCATTTGTTTTTCTTTTAAGAATGTCTCCTATTTTTCAATGGAAAACCCATAATCCTACATCCTCTTTTCGGGATGTCTCCTATTTTTTGGTTTTCATTCAAAACCTAATCCTATGTTTTCTTTCCACAATGTGTCCTATTTTTCCATCAAAACAAAAATCCTATGTTTTCTACTTGAAATGTCTCCATTTGTCCGGCTTGAATCAAAACCATAATCATATGTTTTTCTTAGAAGGTCTAATTTTTTTGAATCAAAACACAAATCCAATGATTTCTTCACCTAACTTATACTAATTTTTAATCAAAATCTTAATCCTATGTTTTATTTTTGTAATCTCTAATATTTTTCAATTTTGAATAAAAAAAAACTAATCCTATGTTTTCTTTTTGCAATGTCTCCTATTTTTCCATTAAAATACTAATCCTATGTTTTCTTTTCCGAATGCCTTCATTTTATTGGTTTTGAATCAAACCGTAATCCTTTTTTTTTCTTTTCAAAAAGTCTCCTATTTTTTTGTTTTGAATAAAAAAACTAATGCTATGTTTTCATTTCACAATGTCTACTCTTTTTTAATGAAAACCAAAATCATATGTTTTCTTTTTGGGATGTATCCTGTCTTTTAATCATAATCATAATCGTATGCTTTCTTTCAGGGAGTCATATTTTTCAATCAAAACTCTAATCATATTTCTTTAATAAATGTCACCTATTTTTATGTTTTCAATCGAGCCCTTAATCCTTTGGTTTGTTATCAGATTGTCTGCCATTTTTGAATTAAAACCATATCCTATGTTTTCTTTTGGAAATGGCTCCCACTTTACAATGAAAACCGTCATCCAATATTCCCTTTTCATAAAGTCTCCTATTTTTAACCAAACACAAAATCCTATGTTTTTTTTTTGTAATGTCTCCTTTTTTCAATCGAACGGCTAACCATATGTTTTCTTTTGTAATGTCTCCTATTTTTTTAATCAAAACCTTAATCCAATTTTTTTATTCAGAAGATCTAATATTTTTTAATGAAATCCATAATCCTATTGATAAGTGTCTAAATGTAGGTGTTTTCATATATATATATAGTATGCACTTTGCATGTATATTTGTGAGGTTTGATGCCCGTTT
>NW_024087261.1:0-1403 GCF_009730915.1 Dioscorea cayenensis subsp. rotundata
TAGAGCTCGCTTACACTAAGTATACCATCAGTGGAACTTCTTGCTTTCCTGGTTGAAGTGTCTCTGTCCTTTTCACTCTTATTACTCTTTTCGTCTACTATTTCTAACATTTATAGTACCAACTCAATTCATCTCAAGCGAGTACAGATTACGATGTCATGATGCGCCCATTCCTATGGCCATTCCTTCAATACTTCTGGCCTCGGGAGTCTCCTTTGTAGGAGACGGGCCAAAAGTGTGACCTCTAGCCCATAGAGTCATACCGTGATCGAAGCGGCTGTTGCTCACCCGACACGATCGTACGAGGCTGGCACATTCACCCCAACACGATCATCCGGTGGAACAAGAATTGGGATCGGATGCGGGCGAAATTCCACATGGCTGAGATATTTCAGTCGACTCCCTCCCCTTGTGGGGTCCGGACCCCACGAGTGAGCAGAAAAGGGAGGAGGGAAAGGAGCCCCGGGTGAACCATCATAATTAGTGAACAAAGTGTAAGCTTCGCTGCCCGACAGTATAGTGGACTGACCACACCGAGGGACAGCCCTGAAGCGAAGGACAGGAACTGAGCGGAATCAATGTGTTCCAATTTCTGGCCTTGCAACGACCATCCAACGGACCATGGACCAAAACGGCCACTGCCTGAAAAGGACTATGTCCAGGGTACCGCCGCACATATATGGCATACACATCTCGCGCCTATGGGCCGCCATAACCATCCAAGAAGACACCTCGAAACTGGAAGGGATAAACAAATCACCCGGTGGACTGCCGAGCTACAAAGTCCTACGACACAGGGCGGGATTCTCTAAAAAGCCAAAGGTCGCGGGTGGCCAAGAGGGGCCGCACTTGACCGTGGGGATCTTAGCAGGAAATGCGAAGGTTAGCTTAAAGCCGGCCGGCCGATAGGCGAAAGAAAGATAATCACGCCTTTCGTTCCGGATCTGAGTAGGCTCAACATAGGGAATACCCTAACCCTGTGGGAACCGGGGCCTGGCCATCCCATCGGTCGACGTTCACATGTTTGTCCGTCGACAGCTGGAATGTTTCGACCTGGTTCGATTCATGATCGCACCCGCAAACGTCCCGGGGGCCGACGCTCAGTCCAGGCATTGATCTATAATCACTTCAGAATAAAGGATGTCAAGCAGTAGTTTCACTCTTTTATCCCTTGGTCATGTCGAAGTGGGGTTCCGTCCTCCTTGCGCTCCTTTGGCAGGACCGTGTTATTCCGTTTCTTCGTTTCCGCCGTGCGGCATCCGACGTTTCGGCTTCGCGTATCAGCGTTTTTCAAAACTCCTGCTCGAGGCTTACTCAGCTAACTCTGGTTCTTTCAGGAAGAACACCCTTCTGATTTTCTTGAAAGTGAGGTGTCTTTGATCCATTGAATGATCAAACCATTT
>NW_024087262.1:0-7858 GCF_009730915.1 Dioscorea cayenensis subsp. rotundata
TAATATTTAAACAGAAACTAAATAACTTAAATGGGAACATATATATTTGAACAATAACATAAAAAAACTTCATACTTACATGTCCATAGAGTAGTTGAGTAAGATCCTTATCAACTCCTGCTCAAATTTGTTGAGGCGCAATTGTCCAGGGTATGTTTTCTTCTTCGAAATAAACTCTTTCGAACTTCTTCATATTGTTGGTTGGCAAGGATCATATCTTTCATTTTTGTCGGTGACGTTCCCCTAGCCCCTTGTCAACAGCTTTTTTGGGATCATCATATGAGTACTGTTGTTGAGGGTTGTTGATGTTCAGTACTAGTAGCATCTTCGTTTGATCACGAGCACAATGACAGCATCAACCAGAGACACATCCTTAGATGCTTCTTGTTGTTGTGGGATTATGTCTACCATCGATGTGGCACTATCGGCCGCTCGCCCCACCGTGACTTGGATTTCGTTGACAAGAGAGTCAACGATCTTGTCAACTACGGCCATGGCAACTGCATCAATAGGAGACACACCCTTAGCCGGTTCTTGTTCTTTAGGGATTGTGTCCACCTTCGATGCGGCATTATTGGCCGCCGGTTCCACCGTGATGGGGATTTCGTTGACAACATAGTCAATGATCTTCTTAACTATGGTTATGGCAACAGCGATCAACGGGAGACACATTTTTTGCTGCTTCTTCTTGTTCAGGGATTTTGTCTACCTTCGATGTGGCATCGTCGACCACCGGTTCCACCATGACGGGCATGTCATCAATGGCAACACACTCAATAACAAACGCATCGAGTCGTCGATGATGCGGTTATTGTTCATCGATCATCGGTGGTGGACGAGAGAGGCATCATTGTTTTCTCTTTTTTTCCAAAGCTTCTTCAAAGCGTGACCGTCTTTGAATGGCCATTACGATGGCGTCCTCGTCAGTCAAAAACTCGAGTCCATCCCACTAACGTCCCGTCCCGGGTACTTCATTTATTTGGAGGGAGCGATGTGAGTCGATGTGACCGAACCTCTAATGCCTCAACCCGAGCAACGAGCCGAGAAACACGGTCATCAATATCCGGCACACCGTAGAAAAGTTACGGTGACATCGATCGCCTATTGCCATCAAAGGGGCCATGCGGTTGGGAGGGTCGTCGCGATCGAGGAACCGTACGTGGTCACCGGGGGATGGGTGTTGTCGTCGAGCCGGGGTAGGGGGCTTCACCGGCTGCCGAGGAATATGTCTGTTGATATACCGAGTGTTTCTTGTAGATTACTATAGCCCATTTCTATAGATTTTTCAGCCCAGTTCTTGTAGTGACGATCCACTGTAGACAAACCCGGGTTCCTGAGCGACTTGTTCTGTAGAAAGCTCGGTTTGATAGAGCTCTGTCATCGTAGCATCCCGTTACTGTAGCGAGCCGAAAATTTTTCCCTTAAAACATTTCTTCTTCTTCTTTTTCTTCTTCTCTTCTTCTTTCCTTGTCTTGGCCGAACCTTTCCCATTTTTCTTATCGGCGAAGTTTTCCGGCGAACCAAGCATCCTATCTCTTCCTCCTTCACCATTGAGCTTGGTAAGCATAGATTTATGGTTTTATACCGTATTTATTCTTTGTATTTTTCCTTGTTTTTAGTCAAAACCTAGAATTTCTCCATGGATTTGCATGTTTATAGGTTTAAATTGAAGCCATTGAATTGTTGATCTTGTGTGAGAATGTTGTAGAAGAAAAATTTGTGATTTAGAGTTGTAAATTGGGGAGAAAACCATAGTATAGGGCTCGGGTTTTTACTGTAGCAAGTTCGAATTTCATCTGTAGCACCGGCAATCTTTAGTTGTTTCTTTTGATTTCTTTTAGATTAGATTGAAGCTAAAACCCCTAGGAATTCATTGGTAACCTTTTAAACCTAGTTTTGAGCTAATCTTAGGATCGAATTAGAGTGGTTTGTTAGAAAAACTTAGGGTTTTTCTTGTTTGTTTGTTTTTTTGCTAAATTTTTTTGTGGTGTTTTGTTATGCTTTGGCAAGGAGAAGAAGTCTTGGCTCGAGGCAAAGGCTTAGCCGAGGAGTAGCTTGCGAGGAAGATAAATTGCCGATCCCCGTGAGTGGAATTATTTAGCATAGCTTTATTAGAAGAATGCCAATAGCTATATATATATATATATATATATGCATTTCATGTTTTAAGTAAGTTTTTATTGATTTATACTTGTTTGGTAATTTGGTGAATGATAATTATTGTTGAGGCAAATCTTGGATGTCTCTTTTGGCTTTTTGTTTTATTATCGTGGAAATTGTGATTGATATATGTATCCATGAGTTTGTGAAATCTTTATTTTTGTTTGAAACTTGAGTTTTGTTATGGAAATCTTTGATTTGGTGAAATCCTAGGCTTGAAGCAAATTTTGGATTGTTGAAAGGAAAAAGGATTTCCATGTTGTTGCTTGTGTTGGGACTTGCAAATTATTTTTGTGTTAAAAAGTTTGGGCTTTGCTTATGTGTTTATCTTGTCCTCGTGCAAATGGTCGAGGTATTCTTGATTTATGATCATGGATGGATATTGTACTCGAGTGGAGTTGTATTTTATTGTGGTGATTGTTTTGGTGATATCCTCATCGCAGTAGGGCGGTCTTCACGGCCAGCCTATTGAGGTGGGCGTGTCGACCGGCTGATTACTACGAGGGCCGCTCGGTGGGAGTGTAGAGCCCCGATCGGATATTCATCGGGTAGCCGGAGTCACCAACCGGTGAACTGATGGGTCAACGCTCAAGGGCATGAGTACCTTTGGCGGCTCGAACCTAGCCATGGCCACGCGAAGGTTTAGAGAGTTTTTCTAGACCATATTATGTTGGGTGAGTGTTGGGTATTGTGTTTATTTATTTCAAACCCATGATATTTTTGTTGTTTTACTTGTATTTAAAACCATGCTTTATGATTTTTTTGTGTTGTAAACCCTAGTTGGGGTAAAAAGAGTTTTTCTTGGTATTATTATGTTTTTTTAATTCTCTTGAAGGCTTCTATTATATGTAATAATGTTTCTAAACTTGTATCACTTTGGTAAAGCATTTATTTTGATGATTCATTATTATTATTATTTGTCTGTTGGTGTATTTTTTTCTCGCTAAGGTTGTGCTAACCTCCCTCACCGAGTAACTTGAGTTACTCATCCCTCTTCTTCCTCCCGGATCACTGCGGTAGTAGGTGTGACCGTGTGGCAGCGTACTGGGCATTTACTACTATTCTATCATCTGTTGTATTTCCTTCAGTTCATGTATGTTGTTGTTGTCATGGAACATGTTATAAGACCTATGGATCCACTAGTGTGTAGAAAACTTGTTGCATGGTTTAGTATTTAAATACTCTTAAACTTCTGTGTATTACCATTTCCTACTGTTGTTAGGGTTGTTTCCCTGTGTATTTTGTGAACCTCTATATTTTCTGTATCCTATTGTTGTTGTTGTTGTTGTTGTTGTTGTTGTTACTGTCGTTGTGTAACATTGTTTTTTTCTGTTCTATATCTGCGATATGTATATTGTTGAATTCCAGGTGTGTTGATTAGCCTTGCGGCATCCTGAGGGTTGAGTGGCGGGGTATCCCTCCTCGGGATTGCTGCGGCGATTGTCGCGTCTCGTGGGCCCGCGGGTCGGGGCGTGACAATTTTATTGGTATCAGAGCTATTGGTTTAGACTAATAGCTGTAACTTGTTCTTGTCTTTGACTGTCTTCTGTAGTAACTAGTGGATCCAGTTAGAGTTGAGCATGTAGCATTGTTGCATATAGGAATTGATTTTGAAAGTTGCTTTTGGTGTCTTTTTCAGTAAAAATGCCAGTACAACGCCCGCGCACACGCAGTGGAGCAGTTGCTCCTGCTGTTGAGCCTACTACTGCACCGCCTAGAGGTGGACGGCGTGGAGTGCCATCTCCACCGTCCTCTCCTTCGCCGCCTAGGCAGGAGGCCAATTCTAGGCATGCACCTGCCGTAGCAGCGTCAGTGCATGGTCCTAGAGTACCTGAGCCTGTGCCCCAGACCCCAGTGCCCGAGTTAGCTCCGTCCCCAGAGGCGATGCAGGCCTTCAGAGCCTATTGGGACAATCAGGATAGGCAGCCGACCTATCAGGAGTTCAGAGACTTCATGAGCTTTTGGAGCATGTATGGAGAGGATGTACCGACTGCGCAGCCACACGCTTCAGCACCACCCCGAATGCAGTCAGTTCCCCTAGTCCCTGCAGAGGACAGTAGGTCCAGCCAGAGTTTGTTCTTGTCTAAGCTCCTGAAGGAAGCCCGACAGTTAGGCTGCAGTTCTTTTGATGGCACGAGCGATGCCATGGTTGCCAAAGAGTGGCTAAAGCGGGTGATAGCTACTTTCGACGACATGGTTCTAGAAGAAGACCTGAGGCTCAAGGTTGCTACGAGGTTACTTGAGGGCAGAGCCAGAGTTTGGTGGGAAAGTCTGAAAGGTCGTTCCCGTGTTGTTTTGAGTTGGTCAGATTTTCAGAGGGAGTTTGACGAGGAGTACTACACCCGTTTCCATAGAGACCAGAAAAAGGCGGGGAGTTCATGCAGCTGAACCAGTGGTAGCGGATCCGTGACGTAGTATGAGATGTAATTAAAGGACCTAGCAAACTTTGTACCGTAACCGGTAGGTTCCGAGGAAGTTCTATGTTCGAAGTTCGAGGCCGGACTCGAACCCTCGCGCTCGGGAGAGGATGGCGATCACAGGAAACCGTAGTTTTTAAGGAAGTAGTGCAGCTTGGCCCCTTCGAGCGTAAAAAGTTGGTTTCTGGAAGGCGATGTAATCCGAGAAAGCATCAGTAAGAGGAGAGGTGCAGAAATGAGTCAACCCTCAAAGAAGAGCAGAGGTGAGAGTTCATCTAGTGGTGCACCTTCAGTTGGTTTCTTCAGGGTTCCACCGGCCCAGACCAGCGGGCAGCAGAGTTCACTACCTTCAGGCAGTGTGTCAGGTACAGGATCAGCAGGAACTATGCGACAGTGTTGGAATTGTCATAAGTTCCATGGAGGACGATGTCGAGAACCGCGCAGATGTTATCAGTGTGGACAAGCGGATCACATCAGGACGCAGTGTCCACTGTTGACCCGTGGGGACCCTACTCCGGGACTTAATCCAGGTCATCCTACTCAGTCTAGAGGTTCACAGCCTGCGGCTCAGGCACAGACCACCGCTACAAGATCCGTAGCAGCGAGCAACACCCCTCAGTCAGGAGGATCACGCCCCAGCACTAGATCTCGCACCGTGATCTTTGCCCCGACTAATGAAGAGCCTAAGGGTGAAGTCGACATGATCACGTGTACAATATCTATCTTTTGTTTGATGCATGTGTATTGTTAGACTCGAGTCATAGAGGTCTTTTTGTCGTAAGAAGGAAATTTCGAGGGCTAAATTTTCTTAAGGGGGTAGAATGTTATACCCAAGTGTTTCATCGAGATTACTATAGCCCATTTCTATAGATTTTTCACCCGCATCAGTAGCAGCCTGATCCTCGTAGCAAAACCGGTTCTCAGAGCGACTTGTTCCTCGTAGAAGCTCTGGTTTGATAGAGGCCTGGTATCAGTAGCATCCCGCTATCGTAGCAGTCCCGAAAAATTTTTCCCTTAAAACATTTCTTCTTCTTCTTTTCTTCTTCTCTTCTTCTTTCCTTGTCTTGGCCGAACCTTCCCATTTTCTTATCCGGCGAAGTTTTTCCCGCGAACCAAGCATCCTATCTCTTCCTCCTTCACCATTGAGCTTGGTAAGCATAGATTTATGGTTTTATACCGTATTTATTCTTGTATTTTTCCTTGTTTTTAGTTTTTTTCAAAACCTAGAATTTCTCCATGGATTTGCATGTTTATAGGTTTAAATTGAAGCCATTGAATTGTTGATCTTGTGTGAGAATGTTGTAGAAGAAAATTTGTGATTTAGAGTTGTAAATTGGGAGAAAACCATAGTATAGGGCTCGGTTTTACTGTAGCAAGTTCGAATTTACTGTAGCACCGGCAATCTTTAGTTGTTTCTTTTGATTTCTTTTAGATTAGATTGAAGCTAAAAACCCCTAGGAATTCATTGGTAACCTTTTAAACCTAGTTTTGAGCTAATCTTAGGATCGAATTAGGGTGGTTTGTTAGAAAAACTTAGGGTTTTTTTCTTGTTTGTTTGTTTTTTTGCTAATTTTTGTGGTGTTTTTGTTATGCTTTTGGCAAGGAGAAGAAGTCTTGGCTCGAGGCAAAAGGCTTAGCCGAGGAGTAGCTTACGAGGAAGATAAATTGCCGATCCCTGTGAGTGGAATTATTTAGCATAGCTTTTATTAGAAGAATGCCAATAGCTATATATATATATATATATATATATGCATTTCATGTTTTAAGTAAGTTTTATTGATTTATACTTGTTTGGTAATTTGGTGAATGATAATTATTGTTGAGGCAAATCTTGGATGTCTCTTTTGGCTTTTGTTTTGTTATCGTGGAAATTGTGATTGATATATGTATCCATGAGTTTGTGAAATCTTTATTTTGTTTGAAACTTGAGTTTTGTTATGGAAAATCTTTGATTTGGTGAAATCCTAGGCTTGAAGCAAATTTTGGATTGTTGAAAGGAAAAGGATTTCCATGTTGTTGCTTGTGTTGGGACTTGCAAATTATTTTGTGTTAAAAGTTTGGGCTTTGCTTATGTGTTTATCTTGTCCTCGTGCAAATGGCCGAGGTATTCTTGATTTATGATCATGGATGGATATTGTACTCCCGAGTGGAGTTGTATTTTTATTGTGGTGATTGTTTTGGTGATATCCCATCGCAGAGGGCGGTCTTCACGGCCACCCTATTGAGGTGGCGTGTCGACCCGGCCGATTACTACGAGGGCCGCCTGTGGGAGTGTAGAGCCCTCGATCGGATATTCATCGGTAGCCGGAGTCACCAACCGGTGAACTCGATGGGTCAACGCCAAGGGCATGAGTACCTTTGGCGGCTCGAACTCCAGCCATGGCCACGGCGAAGGTTTAGAGAGTTTTCTAGACCATGTTATGTTGGGTGAGTGTTGGGTATTGTGTTTATTTATTTCAAAACCCATGATATTTTTGTTGTTTTTACTTGTATTTAAAAACCATGCTTTTATGATTTTTTTGTGTTGTAAACCCTAGTTGGGGTAAAAAAAGAGTTTTTCTTGGTATTATTATGTTTTTTTAATTCTCTTGAAGGCTTCTATTATATGTAATAATGTTTCTAAACTTGTATCACTTTTGGTAAAGCATTTATTTTTGATGATTCATTATTATTATTTTTTTGTCGTTGGTGTATTTTTTTCTCGCTAAGGTTGTGCTAATCCCTCCCTCACCGAGTAACTTGAGTTACTCATCCCTCTTTCTTCCTCCCGCATCGCTGCGTGTAGTAGGTGTGACCGTGTGGCAGCAGACTCGGGCATTTACTACTATTCTATCATCCGTTGTATTTCCTTCGGCTCATGTATGTTGTTGTTGTCATGGAACATGTTATAAGACCCTATGGATCCACTAGTGTGTAGAAAAACTTGTTGCATGGTTTAGTATTTAAATACTCTTAAACTTCGTGTATTACCATTTCCCACCGTTGTTAGGGTTGTTTCCCTGTATTTTTGTGAACCTCTATATTTTCTCGTATCCCTATTGTTGTTGTTGTTGTTGTTGTTGTTGTTGTTACCGCTCGCTGGTAACATTGTTTTTTTCTCGCTCTATATCTCGCGATATGTATATTGTTGAATTCCGTGTGTGTTGATTAGCCTTGCAGGCATCCCTCGAGGGTTGAGTGGCGGGTATCCCTCCTCGGGATTGTCAGCGGGCGATTGTCGCTGCCCTCGGGGCCCGCGGGTCGGGCGTGACATACGCCAGTGTTACTCGAAGTAGGGAACA
>NW_024087263.1:0-77961 GCF_009730915.1 Dioscorea cayenensis subsp. rotundata
TACATATATGCTACTAGCTTAATATTTGTATTTTTAGCATGCATTTGGTACGTGATATTAATATACTATTATATTTTTATTTTTTAGCATAATATTAATAAATTAGTTTTAATAAAATACATTTGGTGCTGCATTTGGCATTATCTTGTAAAATTATTAAATTTATATATTTGGTGCTATATTTGGCAAGTAATTAAAAAATATTTAAAAAATTATATATTTGACGTAGTTTGTTATTTCTGCGTCAAATGTCGTTGTGACAAATTGTGGCATGATCGATGGCCAATTTTTGTGCCAATTTAACATTTTTCTTGTAGGGTAGAGATGCTTAATAGATCTAAAACCTCCCCATCCAAACAAATCATCCTTATGTTGGAGTAGTTCACATTCTTGTGATGAAAGACGTCAATCTTCACTACTAATACCTTTAAGTCTAAAGGAATTCATCATAGTATGTCGTGAAATTCATTTACTATATAAGTCTAAGACCAGTGTCACAGAGATGGGTTTGCAATCCTACTCATAGTCTACTACCCAATTAGTCTTGTAGTCTAATTAAAAGAAATATAACTCAGGGGAAGGCATGATGCCAATCCACTATCACCCATTATTACACAAATAATATCAAGTAATTTTCTAAATATATTGGACTAGTTCTAGATATGGCTTTTTATATGGTAAAGAAAAAAATATGACTTTTGTTTGTAACTCATCCACATTTCTTACCAAAAAGGTTGTGCATGAACAGACATGAATTACACTTTCACCTCTTTCACTCCCGATGCGTTATCTATGCATATTACTCAGCTCACTACTATAGAATTTTTAAAGATTGCATTTTTGGATTATGTTTAGTGTACCTTTTTTTTAACCAACTCTTAATCAAGTTATGGACCAAACGTTGCAAAACAATCCTTCACACTTGTAGTCCAATTAAAAGAAATATAACTCAGGGGAAGGCATGATGCCAATCCACTATCTCCCATTATTACACAAATAATATCAAGTACTTTTTAAATATATTGGACTAGTTCTAGATATGGCTTTTATATGGTAAAGAAAATATGACTTTTTGTTTGTAACTCATCCACATTTCTTTACCAGGTTAGCAGTTGAACAAGATGAATTACATTTTCACTCTCTTCACTCACGATGCGTTATCTATGTATATTACTCAGACTCACTACTATAGAACTTTTAAGACTCGCATTTTTCGACTATGTTTGAGTGTGCCTTTTTAACCAACTCTTAATCAAGTTATGGACCAAACATTGCAAAACAATCCTTCACACAAGCATAAACATAGAAAGAAAATCTTGACTATGCATATAAAGCGATAATATATGGATATCAATATAAAATAAGGTATAGAGAATATGTACTTATTACTTTATTTAATCTCTTACTGAAATCCTTTTTAACACTCTCTGGAAATTTGCACCTGGCATCTAATCTTTGATTTGCAAATGCGTGAAATTTCTTGTTCTATACTAATTAGTAGCATAATAGCATAACCAGAAACAAAACCAAGGGGTGCAAGGTTTAACCTAAAAAAATAAATATAAAAAATTTAATATATTAATCGAAATTTAAGACTATAATATTTAATTTTAAAAATATAAAAATATACATACCACTAATGACTATAAAGTGGAAGTTGAATCCTTTGACTTTGCATATTTTGAAATCGAACCAAAATAGCTTCATCATCAAATATTGTTTCAAACACTTGCCATTCGATATAGCATATCATCATATCATTCAACCATTCATCTCCTATCTTATTGCGCAAATCAGTTTTAATGATATTCATGGCCGAGAAGGATCATTTAACTGATGTTGTTTCCACCAGTAAGATTAAAGCCAATTCAATAAGGCGATAAACCATTGGAAATACCAAATGCTTCTTACTTTCCACTAGTTTCACAGCAAGACTTGCGAGATCATCACATTCAACAAAATCAGAACATCTTCTAACATCATGAACATATGTGTGAAGTTGCTCTTTTAGAACTTGAAGATCTTGTACAAAAAAATCGTCATAAGAAATTTCTGCAAGGTGAATTAGCCTTCTATGAAGAAATTTGGAAAATGAGTTTCTTGCATCAAGTCATGATATGCAAGTTAACAACTCTATAGTTGTCTCAGTGAACCAATTATTCATCTCAGTCGCAATTAAATTAATAACTGTAATAAAAATCTATGCATGATAATGATGATAATAAGTAATCCACTACCTTTCGTGCCTAGAATGACCCCGAACTGGTATTTTATCTTCCATGTTAGGTACTGGAATATACATTCTATCACAAAAGCTTCGAACCTCCTCTAATAACTCATCCCATCTATTTTCCCTTAAATCTTGAATACATCTTTTACAGTATCAATTAATGCCATGCCATTGACAATATTTTGATCTTTCTGTTGTAAAGCATTTGATAATTCATTTTTGATTCCCATCATTTTCATCATCAAATGCAAGACAAATACAAACTCAAAAGTCTCCATTTTACTAATCAAACTTGATGCCAAACCTTTTTGATCTGTAACTGATCCATCTTGACACACATTTTGTTACACCTCCAAAACTGATTTCCACACAGTCAAGAGATGAATCAAAGTTGTAAAATGTGAACTCAAACAAGTATCTCCTGCTTTTGCAAGATTTATTTCTTGATGCTTGCCTTTTCGTGAAAAAATCTCACTAGTCTTTAATCTTTTAACAATGTTTTTGATGATGTGTTTGAAGCAATGCATCTTTTCTTTTACATGAAGCACCCACAATATTCACTATCTTATTTGTATAAAAAAAATCAAAAATAACCAGAATACTCTTGGCAACTAAAACAACTACTAATTGTAGTTGGTGGGTGAAGTAGTGGAAATAAAATATGAAAGCATTTTCTTTTAAAATCAACGTCTTGAGACCATTAAATTCTCCTCTCATATTTAAGGCTCCATTATACCCTTGTCCTCTCAATTTTGAAATTTATAACCCATGATGAGAAAATAATTCATCTAAAGTTACTTTTAAAAAAAAATGTTGAAGTGTCGGGTACATGTTGAATCACAAGAAATCTTTCAACATCCTGACCTTGCTTGTTCACAACCTCAAAATAATTACCATTTGCTCCTTTATTTGTTTATCTTGAGACTCATCAACAATTAGTGAGAAATTACTTTCACCAATTTTATTAATAATTGCTAATGTTGTCTCTGCAATGCATGCATTCACCAACTGTTTTTGAATCAATGGAGAAGTTAATTGATTATTCCTAAGAACATTTTCATTAATAACATTTCCAACCTTCTCAACCCTTTTTGCATACCAATTGAGTATCTCCAAAAGGTTACCCTTATTTCTAGAATTTGAAGACTCATCATGACCATAGAATGCAAAACCTTGTACCAAAATGTGTGACACACTTTGCCTCTGATTTTTAAAATCTTCACAATGTCATCTAGCATCATTATGTGCACTATACACTGGACCTAAATATCACTTGCTTCCTTTTCACTTCTATCCTGCTTGAAAATATAACAATAAAAATAGTAGGATTCATCTTTTGCTATACTATATTCCAACCCATCATACTTTTGAAACCACACTTCTTGAAAGCATCATATTTCTTTTCCTTGTTATTTTTTGGGGAAGTCATATCCAGCTAGTTGGCATAGTCCTTTCAATAAATACGATCTTTGAACTTGATCTCTAATACCCACATCATACTCTTCAATTGGTTTGTGGATTCCAAGATCAACAATGATATCATCTAGACTGAACTCAACACGAGGTCTCTTTTGTGCTCTAATGCTAGCTTCAGAAGAAAAATTTGTTCCCGATTCACAACATTTTTGTTTTAGGTTAAAAAAACCTCTATATATCTATATAATTAATAATTAATTCAACAAGGAATTAAAACCCAAAGTAACAAATAATGTAATTAAAAAACAACTAAAGTCAATTAAAACCCAAAGCAACAATTATTCAACAATTATTCATCAATTATTCAATGCAATAATTCTATAATAAAATCATAAATTCCATATATATATATAATAAAAATAAAAATAATGTGGATTTACTTACTTGTCAAAGGCTTAAAATAAGTCTCAAATTCAAAACCAGTTCAATCTCCCTGGAGGCTGGGACTGGGGCGTCCTATAAATGTAGAATTTAAAGAACATTGAGTATTCATGTAGTTAATTAATTTGATGCAACTGACATTTGTACTCTCTTATATTTTGCAACCATTTTCAGAAATCTCGAAGCAAGTTTTAGTTTTGTATATGCAACTAACATTTGTAGTTAATTAATTTGATGCAACCATTTTCAAAGTTAATGCAGAGAGTCATATAAAAATATTTTCGTTTCAGTACCATTTCAAAGTATACTAATTGCATGAGCTTTGATTTCCTTTTAGTTTTTTATATTAAGTAATGTTATTACTATGAAGCAAAGAATGATTGAAAAAGCATAAAATAGTTACTATTCCCTTAGATTTCGAATAAATATCCAGAATTTAAGAACTTTTAAATTTGATTCAAAATAATTTTTGTTACCACTTTAATCATGCGAAATCTCTATTAATCCGAATTAAAAGATTAAAAGGTTGTTTAATACAGAGCAATAAAGAAAACAAGGGAATGGAGATATGACAAGTAATATTTGAATGACACCATGTGGTGGTTAATTTCGTTTTGAGTGATGATATGTTAAAAACCTCTTTTGAATACCCATATATATATATACTTGCATGTAGGGGGGAGCCAGAAAATATTTTCAGGGGCCAAATAAAAAAAAGTAATATTCAATTTTCACACAAACTAATTTAATTAATTGAA
Source organism: Dioscorea cayenensis subsp. rotundata (assembly GCF_009730915.1). Taxonomy (NCBI): domain Eukaryota; kingdom Viridiplantae; phylum Streptophyta; class Magnoliopsida; order Dioscoreales; family Dioscoreaceae; genus Dioscorea; species Dioscorea cayenensis. Next base: position 4,846 of record NW_024087263.1, read on the forward strand.
GTTGCGCTTTACACACACACTCTCTCTCTCATACTATTGAAATCATTTACAATTGAATAAGAACTAAATTAGATGATGAAGTTTCAAATTTTGGGAAAAGAATTTAAACTTTAGGGATAGATGATGATTCGCCTTCAATAGTTTTTATTTTATTTATTTTATTTTATTGAATCAATAGTTGATCTCTTAGACGTATTAATAATTTGTGAATAAAAAATATATTTTTTAATAATAAAAATAAAAAATCACATGCTTTCAATTACTAATACAAATTAAAGAATAAATATAAAATGATAAAATACTTTTTTGCATTTAAACAAATAAAAATAGTTTAAAGGCAAGCTTGGGATGTCCAAGCAATTCAATGACCATTATATATAATTTGATTTATTTTATTTTATTTTATTTTATTTTATTTGTTACATATAAACAACAATTCCTTGAATATAATATTAAAATATTTTTTTTTCTTATTTGGCTGTGGTAAATTCATAAATTCATTCAAAGGCCTCATCTCACTTCCCTCCTTTGAAATGGATCCTTACCAACAAACAACAATGAAATTGTAATTTGGAAAGAAAGGATGGGAGAAGAGGTTCCGGAACTGCTCTCAAGACTTCATATCTCTCCAAAGACGCTTTTGAAAAGAGATTACAAAGAGAAGTGAGATATCAACATAGGGAGGAATTGGAAGATTAGAAACAAAGATTAATGGAATCGCGGTCTAAGGTTTCACCATTGGAGCAGTGGTGGAGAGGCTAGATGAAAACAAAATTTGGGATTCTAATGAAAGATTCAGGAAGATTGGGTCATACTTTGTGCTAAAAGCATTATATACATTTACAATAATTGTATGCTATGTAGGTCAACCTTTAAATGAATTAACAATTTTTTCCCAAGCAAGTGTTAACACCGATTTTTTTTTTTATTAACTGAAGAAACCACATATCCTAAAATTAGATTCCCAAATCTTTAAAAACAATTTTTTTTTAATTTCAACTAAATATAATCAGATAAATTTCATGAATAAAAATATATAGATTTTTCTTTAAACAACAATTAGGGAAAAAGCACATGGAATTGAGATATTAACTTCTCATATATGTACGTCTCTGTGACTTGTCCATTTTATAAAAAAAAAAAAAAACTTATCGAGTTTGTCAGCAACCACTTGTTTCTATTACAAAGTCTTTTGCTTTGTTAATGAGGGAAAGTAGCATTAAACTCATTTGAGAATTTCGAAGAATGCCAACTGTTATATTACTAATTAAGAATCCTTGATTTTAACAAACCCTATATCCGTAGGATAGGATTAAATTTAAAAGGACCTTAATATATGATGTAAAAGATGTAAAAGTAACACAACAATAAAGCAAGAACTTAATAGAACACACATAATTGTTCCATCCATTCAAAAATATAAATCATATGATTTTAAAGAGAAGCTGTAATTCTTGATGGCGCAAAGAAGACGTGGGGAGGAGGGAGGTGGCCATTCTCTTTCAAGCTCTTCACTGTTTCATATAGGCTTTTCTTTATTGGAGTATACTCTAGTCCAAGTTCCTGGAGTCTTTGGTTTGAAAATTTGTAAGGCTTAGCCCTTGGGTTTACCTTATCTTCACACCTGAAAACAAGGCCAAAGCTCAATCTATTGATTAAGAATTTAAACATAACCAACAAGCACATCCTCATCCAATTAGATATAAATTTGGCTCTATGTTTGTTAAAGTATTTCTTAAAATTTTTCTTAATAGACCTAGGCTTCTCGGTTTTGTTAAAATGGTTCTGAATAGGCATAAACTTTTAGGTTTATTAATCCATGCATCTAACACAATATAAAACAAGTTAATTATATATATCATCATTTGTTTTGTCTTTTGGAAAGTATTTGTCCAGAATATTACATTTGTATTGATGTTCAATATATAAATTATTATTAAAAATATTTTTACATCCATAATTTATCAATCAATGGCAGAACGAGAAGGAAAATAAAATGGGTGTTGACTCATAGAATTAAGAACATGTTTTGGAGTTCGTCTTAAAAAAATTTTTCAAAAACAAAAATTCAAATTGGTCGAATGACATGTTGTCATTTTTTTTTTGATAAAAGTGGATAAACCACAACTTTATTAAAAAGAAACAGAGTCACTTATTACAAACAACCAACACAAAATAAACAAATGAAACAAAAAGCAAGAACAAGAAAATTAAATGTATAAGGAAATAAAAAGAATGCTACACCAGAGGTGTGACAATCCTCAACGGAATAAGAAGGAACTAACAAGGGAAGAAGTGGTAGAAGGACCCCCGATCAAGACCTGAGAAGACGAAGTCCACCAAGAGGCAACAGAGGTCTACTCAGGAAAGTTAAGAAGGATCACTCAAGGCCCTGGGGACGCGTCGAACTGCTGGCGAGATCCGCTGATCTGGCGCTCAAGAAATCAAGGGAGCGCTTGACAGACTGAAAGGTGTCGCTGGAGGCAAGTTGGGTCGAATCTTTAGCTGCGGAGCACCAATCAATAAATAAATGAGAGATTTTAAAAAGGATAGAACCAGTTGAATTAAAGGTGCAATTAAAGATTCGATTATTTCTTTCCAGCCAGATAGTCCAAAAGATTGCTCTGGAAAGAAGATCCCAGGGGGAGCGCAGTCGCATGTCTATGGAGGGAATCCAAGAGGACCAAAAATGCTCAAGAGAGATTGGGGAAGACTGGAGGTTAAGATAACTTGCGTAAAATGCCCAAATACGAGAAGCGAAGTTGCAGTGGATCAAAAGATGATAAACAGTTTCTGAGTCATTATAACATAGAACGCAGGTATCTGTTGCATTATGGAAATTACATCTCTTCTTGGCAAGATTGGACAAAGTAAGGATTTTGTTATCACTAGCAAGGCAGCAAAATAGCGTGACTTTGCTAGGGCAATCCACTTTCCAGAAGGAAGAAGAGAGAGGGGAGCGCATTCCACCATCAACCAAAAAATTGTAGAAAGAGCGTACTGAGAAGGAACAGTTTTTCTCCAAGGTCCGAGCACTCTCATCCTCCAGAGGGGAGGAGCAGTCAGGAAGTGATTGCAAGAGAGGTTGAAGAGCAACAATCGGAACCTCACGGAAGAGGGGCGCCGGATCAGAGGTATGTTGGAGCAAATGCCTGATAGTAATCCAGGGAGACAAACAGTTATCGAACAGATCAGGCCAAATGTCCTTTGGCGCTCTACTACCATGCCAATTGTCAAACCAGAAGAAGGTAGAAGCACTGTTGTGAACTGTATTAGCAGTGCAAGCTCTAAACGCCGGTAGAAAAGGGGTAATGCCAGCCCAGAAAAAAGATTTGTTCCTAGGAGGAGAATGGAAGAACGGTCCTGGGGGTCCGGTACTGAGGTAATTTAGATGAATGATTTTAGACCAACAACCTTGTTGTCCAGTAAAGATTTTCCACCACCATTTAGCAAGAAGAGCATTATTAAATGAGTGGAGGTTAAGGATACCCCAACCACCCATGCTTCGAGGGCGGCAAATTCTATCCCAAGCAACCAATCGGAAACCTTTGGAACCAAGATCCGGGTCTTTCCACAGAAAATCTCTACAAACTTTATCAATCTCTTTAATTACCCAAGAAGGTAATTTAAAGACGGACATCCAGTAGGTGGGGATAGAGGAGAGAACCGAGTTAAGAAGAGTAAGCCGTCCCCCAAGGGAAAGGTAAGTGGCTTTCCAAGAGAGAAGTTTGGTTCTCACCATGGAGGTTAGTTTCTTCCAGTCTTCCCGTTTGGGCCGTCTACCAGAAATAGGGACATGAAGATATGTGAGGGGAAGACAATCCCTTGCACAGTTAAGGATCGAGGCAGAAATGGCACTGGGTTGGAAACCATAATTGGTGGAATAAAGATAGCTCTTGGTGAAATTAATGGATAAACCAGAAGCTCCTTCAAATAGGTATAGAATAAACTTCATGACAAGAAGATCTTCAGTTCCTCCAGCTGGGAAGATAATGAGATCATCAGCGTATTAGAGATGACAAATGCTGTCAGAAGTGCCAATTGGTACACCCAAGAGAATACGGTTATGCAGAGCATGAGAGAACATCGCACTCAGGGTGTCAGCAGCGATAGCAAACAACAGGGGGGAGAGGGGATCTCCTTGACGCAAACCACGTTTACAGCGAATGAAACCATGGGGTTCCCCATTCACAAGAACACGAGCTTTGGAGCTATGAAGAATGGAAGAAATCCAAGAAATCCAATGAGGGCTAAATCCTCGAGAAGCAAGGATATCAAAGAGAAAGTCCCAGTCAAGCGAGTCAAAGGCCTTAGCAAAGTCTACTTTGAAAGCATATCCAAGCGCCTTGATCTTTTGAAGATGGGAAACAAGTTCTTGAGCAGCAACAATATTATCTGTGATGCATCTCCCTTTGATGAAGGCCAATTGCGAGTCATCAACCAGGGAGCTAATCACCAAACTCAGCCTATTAGCGAGGATTTTTTAAAGGATTTTACAAGAAGAATTGATAAGGCTGATAGGGCAGAAATCAGAAATTTCTTCCGGTGAATTAACTTTGGCAATCAAAGCAATATGAATCCAATTAATGCGTTCAAGATTGGCTTTCCCAGAAAAGAAATTGTTGCACATGGTAATCAAGGAATCTTTGATAACCAGTGAATTTGAAAGAAAAAAAGTGGGAATCCATCTGGACCTGGGGCTTTATCAGCGTTCAATCCGAACACCGCCTGCTTGAGTTCATCTAAGGAAAAAGGTTGATCCAGGCTGGAGAGATCAACTTTATCCTAAAGCTGAACAAATGTTGCCAATCATAAATGAAGTGGGAAGGTCTAGCAGAACCAAAGAGAATACCAAAATGACCTGAGAAGAGATTACCCAGGTTATGATTACCTTCGAACCAAGTACCATTGGAACGGATTCTAGAGATAAGATTTTTGTTGCGCCGACCATTAGCAATGGAGTGGAAGTATTTAGTGTTAGATTCACCATCTTGAAGCCAAGTAATTCAAGATCTTTGGCGCCAGTAAGTTTCTTCGTATCTAAGAATGGAAGAAAGATCCCGACGCAACTGAGACACACGAAGGTTTTCGGAATCGGATAGAGATCGACTCTCACTGACGGAATCAAAGGAGTTAAGTTCAAGAAGCAAGACCTTTTTATGAATTGGGGTGGAACCAAAAATCTCAGATGCCCAACATTTGAGTCTAGATTTAAGATGGATGAGCTTTTTGGAGAGAACAAAAGCACCGCATCCAACCTGAATGGATTCGCCCCACCAATCTTGAATAAGAGGGCATAACTGATCATTAGCGTACCACGATTTTTTAAATCGGAAAATACGAGGTCTCCGGGAGTGAGGCCCAAATTCTAAACAAACGGGAGCATGATCTGATCCAAATCTGGGGAGAGCAGACTGAATAGAACTAGGGAAGTGGGAAAACCAGTCATGAGAAAGGAGGAAACGATCAAGTCTCGTCCAGATAGGGTCGAGCTGACCATTTGTCTAGGTAAAGCTTCTGCCATGGAGAGGAGGATCAGCAAGATTAAGCTCATTAAGGAAGTTTTGAGCTGAGGTAAGATCATTGGAGTTGGGGAAACCATTATTTTTATCATTAATGGAAAAAGTCGTGTTGAAATCACCGGACAGGACCCAGGTAGACGGCCATAAGTCATGAATCAACCGAAGTTCATTCCAAAAGTCATTACGAATACTCCTGGAGTTAGGTCCATAAACAGTTGTACAAGCCCAAGTGATATTATCAAATTTATTGGTGAATTTTAAAGTTAATGAAAAGGTTCCCGAATGGATGAGAGATCCAATCACTTTGGAGCTGTCCCAAGACATGATGATGCCTCCCGCAGACCCAAAAGTAGGAATAAATTCAAAGGAGTCGAGGTATTTTCCTCCAATAGTATTCCAAAGTGACCGATGAATAACTTGCAACTTGGATTCTTGAAAACAGACTATATCAGCTTTAACAGAGGATAGGAAATCTTTAACTAGATGTCGTTTGGAGGGCCGACCTAAACCCCTAACATTCCAAGAAAGGATTTTCATAATGAAGGGTTAGGTGTCAAATTGGTAGTTCCCTTAGGTCCTACCTTTAAAGAAGATCTATCAGATTCAAGTTTTTTTATGATTTTGAAACATTTGGATTTATGTTGCGGGGAACCCTGGAATTTAACCCCACATGCCAAACTATAATTATGAAGTTGAGCATCAGACCAAGAATTAATGGATGAATGTAACAGAGATGGCGTAGCTTCTCGGGGATCATCAGGTATCTTTTTCTTGGTTGATCTAGGCGGGTGAGGGAGGAATCCTGCCTCTTCATTCCACCTGGTAGAAGGTTTTTTGGTTCTGTCACTTCTACGAATGTGTGGATTTATCTCAGTGTGCAGTGCATCCGAAGCAATGAATGCCGGATCAGCGTGATCATCAACACAATCATCTGGAATATCATCTGCGTCCGCAAAGTCCTCAGTCAAGAATTCTTGATCATCATCATCATCCCAATCAGCTAATTCTTCATCAAGAGGATCAGTGGAAGTAGGAACAGTAGGGACCTGCTCGGGGATGATAAATTTATCTGAATTGACCTTAGGAATTAAGGTCCAACCTCCACGTAGAACAACCCAAGTGTATCCATCTGGAATTTGGATAGCAGGTGGAAGAAATTTTAGATGATCGGGTAAATTCCCAGATTTAGCAGAAGCTATGATCTGAGAAGAAGAAGTGGGTGAAACAGCTGGTTTGACCGAATCATCATCTTTGGGAATTGAGTGGGAGACATCTGAAGCTGAGCAGTGATGATGAGTATCATCATTAATCAAATTGAGAGTGTTGTTCAAAACACGAGGTTGAACAACATCATGGGGCGATGAAGGAATAATCTTCTCAACAGCAATGGAATCCTTATCGGTAGGATCATAAGACATCAGATCAGGTGGAAGATCATCATCACGGGCAAGATCCCCTATCAAGTGATCAATAGAATCCTGAAAAATAGGATCATCACGAAGCAAGTCCCCAGTACGAGGCAAGGTAGGGGCCGAGATGATCTCCTGTTGAAAATCACGAGGAGGAGAGAGAATTTGCATGGAGTTATGAATCTCAGATGGGAACCCCTTTGCATGGAGTTATGAATCTCAGATGGGAACCCCTCCACATCTCTAGGCAAGCGTGAAATCATTCTCTCCCTAGAAGGTGCTCCAGGATCAGCATCAAGAGGGGCAACCTGATCCCTAGGCAAGGAAACCGACGAGTGCATATAGACAGAAGGTATAGAAGAGTGCCGATCTCGAGGCAAGACAACGGCCTTTGCGTGAGTGGCCGGCACGTCTCTCTCGTGCATGTGCAGTTTGTTCCCAACATTGGAACATGCACCACCGGCTGAGAGCAAGGAACCCTCTCTCCGGTCACCGGAGTGCCCAACCTCCTCAGTTGGAACTGAAATCGTCAACTGGCCAAGCATGGAGCCAAGCTCAACATGATTGCCGGGAATGTCGAGAGGATGAAAGTCACAAGCCGGAGCTTTACCTTTCTGGGTGACTGAGAGTTTAAGAGAATTACCGAGCTCCGAGGTGGGGGCAGGGTCAAGGACATCCACCGTCAAGTGTGAAGGAGGGATGGAGGAGGTCCCCTTAATCACCGGCTTGTCAACCTTGGAGCTTCTGTTAACGATCTTAGATCTCAATCTGGGAATACCAGAGTCTTCAAGAAGAACTACGGAACTTCTCATTCCCATATCAACAATAAGTTGTAATGGAAAGGCGATGGGCTTCTTTAGTCTAGCCATAACGCGCAGATATTTGAGTGACGATTCTTCCCTTTTTTGAACGTAGATGAGGTCGCCGAAGGGTTGAAGAACTGAAACAATAGAGTCCCAATTCCAGCAGTGTAAGGGAAGATTAGATAGCCTGATCCACTGATAATTGCCAGTGGCAAGGGAGTGAGATTTGAACTCTGGCATCCAATGTGAAAGATTGATCGAACATGGACCATGCTTCGATGAGAACGAGAGGGGGCTTTGCTTGATTGCCAGAATGGCCGATCTGGAGGAATTCATAGTGAGAATAAATTCATCATCGTAAGGGGTGATGTTGACAATAGAGTCCGAGTTTAAAATCTTTGGAAGGGAATCCAACAGCGAATTAACACTTGCATTCCCTGAAGAAATCTTGATAATAATCATTTTCCTAAGCTCTTCTTTGGATTTTATGATCTCTTTTGAAACAGGGAGAGAGGCACTATGGAGAGGGAGATCTGGAGAGGCTATGGCTGTTGCAGAGGAAAGAGCAATGTGAAGAAGCGGACGAGCATCAGAATGAGGCTTCTTGGATCTATTATTGCAGGGAATTCCAGCTTCCAAACCAGTAGGAGAACGGCTGGGACAATGAGCAGCAACGTGACCGGTCCTTGCACAACGACGACAAGTAAGTTGGTGTCTACACTCTTCATGGGAATGACCAGATCTCAGGCATTTTTTGCAAATCAATTTGTGTTCAGAAAGCCGACGACGCTTAGAAACGGTTTGCCAGGAAGCATCACCGGAGTTAGAATGATCAACAGAAGGAGGAGTGCGAGTGGCGTCGGCGTAGGAAACATCATCTCTAATAAGAGAAGTGGAAGCTGGAGGTAAGGGAGTGTTGCTAACTTGAGGGATGGACGAGGTTTTAAATGAACGGAGAATAACTGAGCTGCCACGGGATCCACCACGAGTACCACCTCTAAAACCACCTCTGGATCTACCGCGGCCTCCACTGTTTACTCCACCACGAGAACTGCCGTGACCGCCGTGGAATCCACCAGTGCCTCCATGAGATCCGCCAGGGCCGCCGTGGGCGCCGCCGCGACTGCTGCTGCTGCCGCTCAGGAACTTCATAGAGCTACAGTGTCACTACATTTATATATTTAACCATCAAATTTAAAAACAAAAAAGACACTATAGATATGTAGTAATAAAAGTTTTTTTTAAGGAAGACTGAGTAAAAAATCAAGAGGGAAATAATTAATTTTTGCAAATATTATATATATATATATTATATAGTATAGCCTAGCTCGTTTATAAAAATCAGACATTCAAATAATAAATTTTTACTAAAATTATGTTAAAACAATAATTTTTATACTAGATAAATTAGTTTGAAAAAAATTAAATGCTAAATTTTTTATATTATATAAACTAATTTTTAAAATATCAACTGATTAAATAATAATTATTTATAAATATTTTTTTAAAATATTACATTATTAGAACGGAGGTAATAATTTAAAAAAAAAATTAATATTTAAAAAAATAAGAGAGAGAGAGAGAGAGAGAGGGAGAAACGGTAAAAAGGGTGTGTTGTGTGGGCCCCGGCATCCTTGTCCCATTCATTTGTAAAAACCATCCAAGCCCGGGATTCCTGGCCTTCTTTCCCCATGCAAACCCCTTTAATTAAGACTTGTATTAAGCCTTGTTTGGTGGAATTTTTGTTGCCATCTTGTTGGTTGCATGTTGAGCAAAGACATTAGCCTCCCCACTCCCCATCTTCTACCCATTTCCTGATCTTCTAACCATTTTCGGAGAGAGAGAGATGCAATTCCGGCACCGTAAAACCTTCGACCACCGCACCTCCGGCGAGCATTGGAGGCAACTAAGAAAGTTCTCCATATTAGATCTCTTTAGCAAGAAGAGAGTGCAGTCCTTTAAGAGAGTGAGAGTAGATGGAGTGCATGTCTTGTTCTAAACTAAGGCATTCTTTCTCTCAAGATGCAAATCCATTGGTGATCTAGTGAGATGCTTTTTTTACATGAGTATTTCTATCACCGGAAGTTAAACTTGGGCAAGAGATCTTCTAAAGATGGGGAATGTAAAAGAATACTTGGGTTTCTTAAAAGCTTGTGACCCGAATAGCCCGGAGTTGGTCACCACTTCTCTCTTTAAACCTACCTTCAAGAGAAACCTTGCTTCTCTCCTTAATGGCTGCACCTTGATAGTGTAGTTCCTCTTACTCATCTCACCAAGTAAGTCTTCCTTCTACTTGATTGTTTTGCCCTTTAACATGTTGTTGCTCTTATTTTTAGTGCCCCTTCATTTCTTGCATATATGTTGGAAAGTGTTAAGTTTTCAGGTTGGTATTTTAAGTAATGACAATATCCTTATGATGGTTGGTTTCCATGCTAGCTTGTTGGTACACATGCTCAAAATTTGGTGGTGCAACCTTAAGTCTTTCTACACTCTTAAACTTATGTGTAAATCCCAGGTTCCAACCATTCATGGGTTTATAGCTAATGTTTATGTATGGGCATGCTTAAGTTTTAAGCCTTAAATTTGAGAGTGTGTTAAAGGCATCCTCTTTATATTCGACTTGTTTTCGTGTTATAGTATGGTACTTTAAACATATATGTATATATATTTATATACTCTCACTGGTGTTATCATGTCCTATATTATTTTGGAATCATGATCTTTGGTTCTCATTAGTCATGTTCAATTTGAAGTTCTTTTTCATGGTAGTGAACCTTTAGAAAACATGCATGCCTTATGTTATTACATCCCAACAAAGGAGTGTATTTTTGAAACTCTTGGATTATGATGATCGGTTTTTGTTACACTTGATGAGAATTTCATGTATGTTGGACCTTCATTTAGGAGTATTTATTGAGACTTTAGAATTGGTTTCATGTCCCTAGGATTTTTGATGAGGTTTGAGTTGTAGTTCGGATGAATTGGAGTTTGACGAGTAGCATGTAAGTAATCCACACCTATTATTGTGACAAGCTTTAATTGCAAAATTTCGATATTGTTTGGATTATTAAATTGGGTATGTTTGGAAACTTTACATTATTATTTCAATGATTCTTGATATTCGAATTATGGATATGTCGAAAAAAATCGAACTTAGCCTACAAAACAATTTGTTTTGAATTTTTGTAAGAAATCCATTGGTAAAATTTCAGTATTTTTGAGATTATAAAAATTTCTGAAATTTTATAAGAGCTTTATTTAGATTTTAATTATTTTCTAGCTATGCTTAATTATTTGAGGAATATAAGTATTTCCTTATTTAACTGTTTATCGATTATTTGATTACCATTGATTTTTATACTCGATATTTTTAAATTATTCTTTTTTGCTTTGGTTAACAGTGGATGCTTGAAGGTTTTTAAATTTTTGTTTATTTAATTTATAGTTAATTTTTTTGTTTATCTTTTTTTATTGTACACTAAGCGGAAATTTTTGAATTTTATCAATATTTTTTTAAGTATATGTGAGCTCGAGAAATTTTTAGAAATTTCGAATTTGTACTCGCAAATATTTTTGTATCCGAATGTTTTTGGTCTCCAAATGAACGATATGCAACCACATCGGTGGGGGGTTAAACCCCGACCTTATCGACAAGTAATTTTTGGGAAAAATGAGATCTGCAGTTTCGCACCGTGTCCGTTCGGTGAAATAATCAACGGCCACCTGGTATTCAGTCTCGGGTCACCGACGGTAAATAAATGATATCTGTTATTTTGGCTCGGGTCTGTCACCGAGGATAAACAAATGACCTTTGGCACTTACAGTGAATTTGGAGACATACTCTTGAATTTGTTACTTTTTGGCTTTGCCCTTTTGATTTTGAAATTCAGCAAAAAAAAATCAAATATTTGTCCTATCTTGAAATTTCTGTATTTTTGATATCGTATTCCTGGGTTTTGAATTCCGGTAAATCATATTTTGTAAATATTCTTTGATAGAATATTTCACTTTGTATTTTGTTTTGTTTAAATTATGTTTTGAAGACCTATGCTCATTTCTGGCGAATTATTATTCACAGTTCTGAAACCTGGTATTCTTTTGATTTCAGTATTCTTAAATAGTGGTATTACTTGAGAACTATACCTCTGTTGAATTATTTATTTTGTATTTGTTTAAACTTTGAATTATTCTTAATACCTGAAATCGAGATTCATTAAGCCTGTTGTTTTAAAACAGTTTCTGGATTACTTACTGGGCTAGTGAGCTCATGGATTTTCTTTAAATCCTTTTCAGATCATGAGTGATAGACTGGCGTGGATCTTGAAAGATTGTCTGTAGATGTTGTCTTATCCTGTTGTAAATTTTAAGTGCTTGTTATTGTCTATCCCTTCATCCTTGTATTTTGTATTTTGGACTTCTGTATCCCAGTATTGTGTATTTTGTAGAGTTTGTAATCCGATAACTCAGTTGGGTTATTTTAGTTTTGCCTGTCCTGAATCAGATTATGAGGCCTTGCAGGCCTATGAGGCTCACACCTTGTGGGTCTGCGGCCGTTTGTCTGCGCACCGGGTCTTGCGAGCCGGGTTCGGGGCGTGACATGTTGCCCCTCCCCTTTTGGAGGGAGAGGATTCTCCTGCCAAAGGGTGCTCCCTTGTGCTATCGATCTATTTTAGAAACATCTATTTTTTAAAAAAATTACAGAAACTCTATTATAATATACATATTTAAAAAACATATTTATTAATTTACTGCCATCGTAATATTTTTAAATGAATCATGATTTTTAATTTTAAAATAATACTACTAATTTGCTAGTGATGGGATATATTCTGGAAACATCTCCGAAAGCATTCCAACAAACTGAGCTCGATGAATCACCGTCGCTATACAAAAATATCTGCCAGAAGCATTAGGGTTTTCATAAACAAGCACGTGAGCTTGAGCAACATCTCTAACAACAACTAGGGCCATGACTGCATTAGGGTATGCCTTCTTGGTCTCTCTCATATATGTGAGGACCCTAAAGCAACTTGCATTTAGTGTGGGTTGTAACATTGGTCCCACTATCACTGGAGGTACGACCACAATTAAATCCAACCCTCTTTTCTTGGCCAAGTCCACTGCCACAAGCTCTGCCACCATTTTTGCATAGCAATACCAATTCTGTCGATCAATTGTTGATAATTATTTAATACATTAATTTACACTATAATATAAGGATGTATATAGCTATACTAGTTTATTACCATAATCACTTTTTATATATATTAAATAATTTAGATTACATGATCATAAGAATAAAGAGAAAGATGCCTTGTACATTCATGCATATTCAGACAATTTTTGATAGACTAATTAATTGTTTGGGGTGGTTAACTAACTAAATATAAATCTGAATATATAAATTTTACTCTTTTATTTTATTAGTTTATATTTATTTTGGTTTTCTAAAAATTGTTTTTGATTTGTATTTAATAATAATCATATATGATCACACAACTCTAACTAGATATGATCTTAACAAGATCTGTAACAAGATGATATCATTTACAAAATAAAAAATAAATTTTATATTTTTCATCTTTAATCACTATATAAGTCTTGGCAAATATTTAAAAAACTCTTGCTATTTAGATATAATTCAAATTGTGTCTTAAAATAAATTGTATGGAGCCTATCTAAAATTAAATCGCTAACCAAATTACTAAAAGAAATTAACCTATTTTAAACAATATATATATTAGTGAAAACAGTAAGAGACAAACGTCTGTTTTCTTGCAGTAATCAAGATCACTCCAGCAATTTTCATCCAAAGCAGTGTCTGAGCTTCTGTTAGGGTTCATGTAAACAGCTCCAATTGAAGAAGTGAATACAAATCGACGAACACCGGCTTTCGCTGCCGCATTAATTGCATTCATTGTGCCTGCCACCGCTAATTTCACCTTCTCCTGCATCCACACAAAGCCAAAAGATGCTCAAATTTACATGCATTTCAAAGCATAACAATAGAATTAATTACACACAAAACTTATAAACCACTCACCGGATCATTGGTCACCGGAGAAGCAACATGGAAGATGCCATCACAACCGTCGAATGCCAAACAAATGCTTTCATAGTCCAACACATCAGCTTTGTACAATATCAGTCTTTCCTCAGCTCCTTCCAATCCTTTCAAGTGCAAGTTCTTCGGATCCTCTGTAATGATTGTTAAATTAGATCATTATATATATATATGAAAAAATTATTATTTAGCTCCTAATACTTTCCAATTATCCCTATCAATCCCTCTAGTTTTATCTTATATTTTGCAGTCCCTTTTTTTTTTTTTTCCTTTTTTAGTTTATTTCTGTTCAGTCCATGTGAGGTTGGTCTTTTTCTGGTAAAATATCAAAAAAATTAAAGATGCTAAAATAACCTATGTTTCGGACTGTTCCTCTAACGTTGTATCCCTTGAGAAGTATAAGCACAAGCCATGACCCGATGAACCCGCCGGTACCAGTCACACGAACCATCTGAGATATTAAGGAGGATGTGGATGTGAGAGGTGGTGCTCATCTTTGTTATTAAGAAATTAAGGAGGATTGAAGAGAAGGGATGAGAACTCACTGGTCAAAGGTAGTGCTTCTTATATAATGCATGTGCTTCCAGTTGCGTGCCCAAATAGTTAACTTCTGATTTGATATATGAAATAAAAGAAAATGATAAATTTGGAGGAAAAAAAAATTACTGTTTACCCTTCGTGAAGTTCAAATATTCCTAAATAGCCCCTCCAAGTTTGCCAAATCCTGGCCCGGACACCCCTTCCATTATTATTTACGTTCCCTTTTACCCCCTACCGTTCACTTCAAATGGGTCCATGTTATGAAATTTCATTTTTGCCCTTAAAAATGGTTGAAAAAAATCGCCAAATTGCATCATGTGTTTGCCTTTTGTCAAATCTTCTTCTCCTCCTCATTTGGTTTGTTCGATTTGAGTTATGCCGGTTTCCTGATAAGGTGATAATTTCTTCGATTCGAGTGCTAATGTTGACGGCGCTGACTTCTTGGAAATCGGTGTTAGCTCATCTGAGATATGTTAGCGATGGGTATAAAACGGTTTGTCCAACAGAAAATGATGTCGGCTTCCAGCGGATGAGTGACGTGTACTCCATCTTCAAATGCGCTGTAGTCGATCTTGTTGTGGAGAAAGACGATGTGGCATTGTCGAATCCTAATGAAAACGAGTTTTCTCGTTGTAAGATTCTTCTCTTTTATGTTTATCTAGTTGTATAAGTTTATTACTATTTAATTATTATCGTCTCTGTTTAAATATATTATGTTTGCATTTAAATATTGTCTTCTTCGTTTAATATAATTATCAGTATTTAACTATTTGAGTTAACGTTTAAATTTTTAATTTATCATTTAAACACTTTATGTCTCTGCTTGAACTATTTATCTTTTCCTTTTAAACTAAAGTGTTGGCAGGTGGCAGATGCCAAGTTTATGGTATCCCGTGCACAAGAATTAATGACGGCATTAAATTTTCTAAAATTTAACATAAATATCGGAAGACCCTTTCCTCGTTAATGAGAAAAGCTTTGTCCCCGGTACGTTTCTCTTTTTTTTTCTCGGATTTGAAGCGTCAACCGGCTTGTGGCCTTCACACCATAAATGAGAAGGAAGACCCCTTCCCCTGCACACCCCCTCCTCCTCCTCGCCCTCCTCCACCTCCTCTGTTTCTTCTCGGATGAGTTTGTTCTACATGTGGAACTATCTTTTCTTGTCTAGGGTGAAATGCGAGCTTAATTGCCTGAATGCGGAGGATTCTTCAACGGAGGATGACGGGCAATCAATTAAGAGCGCATTTCTACTTGGCAAGAAAAGAAAGATTTCACTTGTTGCTTGATTGAGGAGGATTGCCCAGAGGAGGATGACCGTGAGGCATCCTTTAAGACGGATGTGTTTAAATATCTTGCTCTTCGTTTAAATATAAATTTTACTATTTAATTACCAGTGTCTTTGTTTAGCATTGTTTAAGTGTTCATGTTCTACGTTGTACAGGTTCAAGTTGATGCGCATGTTATGCAACCGCCGTAATCATTCAAAGGTAGAGATACTTGTTGAGGAAAGCCGAAATCTTCATGGTGGCTGTGGTGTCAATGATCTTAATAGACGAAAGAGGATCGAGTCGCAAGTGTCCGAGGTCCGACTAGCCATTGTAAATGTTTAAATATTTTAAATGAAACAAACTTATTTGAGTGTCAACTTTTGATTTTTAAACAGAGGGCATTGTAAATGTGTAAATATTTTAAAGAAACAAACTTATTTGGGTGTCAACTTTTGATATTTAAACATAGACATTATCTCTTAACGTTTTACTTAAACATGTTGTTTAAACGGAGACAATGTTTTTCAACAGATAAAATTAGAAATCAAACAATGAAAATGATATTTAAACAACGTTGGGGGCGCATTCAATTAAAACAATACCATTAGACAGTTAAATCAAAATATTTAACGGATTACATATGTGTTTAAACGATGTCCAAACTAGTTAAACAGTGAACAAGCTGCTCAAGTGTTATCTTCATGGAGGCTCTGTCAGTGAACACAATGTCAATAAAAGTATTCAATTTAAACAATAACATATATTTTTAAACGGTCAAATGATAATATTTAAATGGTTTACATAATTATTTAAACGATATAAAAACGTTTTAAACAGTGAACCAATATTTTAAACACTAAATCATATTTGTTAAACATAAAAGAGACATTTAAACAGAGAGAGAGACTCATGATAAGGTGAGAACTTTCCTTCGAGCGATGACAATATGACTTCTATCGTCGCTTGCTTTCTTCCCCGGTTTATCTCGCTTGCACTGTATCGGTCACTTGTGAGACATCCTCCATCAGCCACTTGTGCATCGCTTGCGCCAATGCATATCGTCCCATGGCAGGTACGTCATCCACATAGTCAACTATCCAGTTCCGAACCGAGAAGGACATGTTCTTTAAACAGAGACAATGTTTTCCAATAGATAAAATTAGAAATCAAACAATGAAAATGATATTTAAACAACATCGGGGGCGCATTCAATTAAAATAATAACATTAAACAGTTAAATCAAAATATTTAACGGATTACTTATGTGTTTAAATGATATCCAAACCAGTTAAGCAGTGAATAAGCTGCTCAAGTGTTATCTTTATGGAGGCTCTGTCACTGAACACAATGTCCATAAAAGCATTCAATTTAAACAATAACATATATTTTTAAACAGTCAAATGATAATATTTAAATGGTTTACATAATTGTTAAAACAATATAACAAGTTTTCAAATAGTGGACCAATAGTTTAAACACTACATCATATTTGTTAAACATTAAAGTTTGACATTTAAACATAGAGACACATGATAAGGTGAAAATTTTCCTTCGAGCGATGACAATATGGCTTCTATCATCACTTGCGTCCTTCCCGGTGCATCTCGCTTGCACTCGACTGGTCGCTTGCAAGGATTTCACACTGCAGCATCTTCCTTACAAGGGAAGAAGAACTTCGAGACAATGGTTGAAAGTGGTAATAATGGAAAGTGACAATGGTGGAAATTGAAGAAGAACTATGAGCCAAGGATGCCCGATAGAAAAGAAAAGCTGAAGTGTTGGAAAGAGGAAGAAAAGTATAACCGGCGCCAGTAATGATTATCACAAGGGATTACCCCTTGTCGGTCACTTCAAGTGGGTTCATATTTTGAAATACCTTTTTTGCCCTTTAAAATGGTGGGAAAATACCGCCGAATCACATCATGTATGACCTTTATGCATACAATTGTGTACTTTTTTTTGTTTTCCTTTCTGCTTGCTTTTTTTTTAAACAGAGTTTAGAAGGCTCTTTACATCATCTAATTCTTCTTCTTCTTCTTCTTTTTCTTCTTCTTCTCCTCATTTGGTTTGTTCAATTTGAGTCCTGTCGTTATATTATGGAGAGTTTTTGTGGTATTACTAGATACAACGGGGAGGGAAGAGTGCTAATGTTCACGGCACTGACTTCTTCAGAGTCGGTGTTAGCTGAGATATGTGAGCGATGGGGTCTCGATGTTTCTAGTGTGAGGGTGAAGTTTATCACACCCGACGAGTATAAAACGGTTTGTCCAATAGAAAATGATGTTGACTTCCAACTGATGTGTCACGTGTACTCGTTCTTTAAATGCTCTTTAGTCGATCTTATTGTGAAAAAAAATGATGTCGCATTATCAAATCCTACTGAAAATGAGTTTTTCTCATTGTAAGATTCTTGTCTTTTATGTTTACCTACTTGTATACGTTCATTACTGTTTAACTTTGCTAGTCTCTATTTAAATATATTGCCTTTTCATTTAACATTTCTCTTCTTCATTTATTTTATTTGTCATTATTTAAATATTTAACTTATCATTTAAATTATGATTTTATCATTTAAGCACATTATGTCTCTACTTAAAATATTGATGTTTTTCATTTAAACTGAAGTATTGGCAGGAATTCAGATTCTGCAAGGGCTCCCGGTGAATCCCACTATAAACTTGACGGTGTAGGATGCATTCCTTCCTTATCAGATCATTCTGAAATGTTGTTATTGGATATCAGACAATGAATTGAAGGCATTGAACATTTCAGGGACACACTTCAAAATTTTGCAATCAAAAGAAATTTTGACTTCAAATTCATAAAGAACGAAAAACAATGGGTGACTGTGGAATACGCTGTCGTTGGTTGTCAATGGCGCCGCCTTCATGCATAAAAAAAATATAATAAAAATAGTTTTAGAATAAAGACAATCAACTCGTCACACACTTGCGGTGGTGGACTAGGATCAGCCTCACATCCGAAAGCATCCAAAAAATGGGTAAGTGCACGAGTGATCCAGAAACTCAAAGACCGGCCCTTGTACAAAGCCATCGACATTCAGAAGGACATGTTGCGGGAACATGGTGTCCACATTCCATATAAGAAGGCTTGGTTGGGAAAAGTGCATGCCAGGGTGGTTCTCTATGGTAGCGATATCTCTAGCTATGATTTGTTGCTTTGATATGTGGATAAGGTGGTTGAGATAAACCCCGACAGCATTACGATAGTGGAAAGAGACGGTGATCGTTTTAAACATGCATTCTTTTCTTTCAAAGCGTGTATTGTGGGATTCAAAAGGGCTTGCAGGCCGCATGTTGCTGTTTGTCGATGAGATGTATTCAAATGTCACGGAGTCGTTCAATGCTTGGATCAAAGAAGCTCGGTATTTACTGGTGACGAAGATGGTCGACTCCATAAGGTATTCGAATGTTGATTTACACTTAAGAATTCTTCTTATCATTTAAAACATTTTAGAAATGTTCAAATATCATTTTCTATGTTTAACTATTGACCTCATTGTTTAACTTATTATAATACTGTTTAACAAAGTGTATTTATGTTTAGCTATCAACGTCTTTGCTTAACCTTGTTTGAGATTTGTGTTCTACGTTGTACAGGTTCAAGTTGATCCATATGTTATGCAACTGCAATGAGCAAGCGAACAAATGGGAGACCTATTTATGCTCGGACATACATTCGAAGGTAGAGGTACTTGTTGAGGATAGCCAAAATCTTCATGTTGGTCATTGTGTCGATGATCATTATGAACTGATTGACCAGTGCAGCAACTTTGTAGATATTACCATCAGAACATGCTCATGTTGCAGGTAGCAAGTTTATGGTATCCCGTGCAAATATGCTTGCGCTGTAATAATGCAGACAGACGCCAACATTCATTGATTTATTAGCGGCTAGTACTTCACCTTCGATAATTACAAACTGGCTTATAAGGAAGCTATATTCCCCATACCCGATGATGACAAGCCTACGGACAGAATTGTGAACTGCGTCTGTGACCGCCTGTGACGAGAAGGCAACCTGGGTGTCCTAGACAAAAAAGGATCGAGTCGCAAGTCTTTGAGGTCTCCGAGTTACATTGGAGCTGCTCCCATGGCATAATTGCAAATCTTGCAATGAAACTGTCACCGACTAGGCATTATAAAACAACTTATTTTTAAAAAGAAACAAACTTAATTATGTGCCAACTTTTCATTTTTAAACAGAGAAACTATTATTCTTACAATTAACACATATATTTAAATAGAGACATTATTAGTTTAAATAGTAAATACTTATTTTAACAAGTGACTACTTTCTTTTAAATGGGAACACTGATATTTAAACAATGAAATTGAAAGTTAAACAATAAAACTGCAAGCTAAACAATGAAACTGAAAACTAAAAAAAAAGTTTCAAGTATATAAGTATAGAGACTAGTAAATTTACATTGACAAAATTTGTCATGTTCTTTGAAACAATGAATTGAATTTAAACTGGTTTACATTTGAAAACAAACAAAGACAACGTATTCTATCAACTCGCTTTCGAAGACCCCCTTTGTCAGTGATGCCGGCTGCCCTCCCCTTCTTAAGTATGAGGAAAACATACTTAATCACAGGTAAGGGACGCCCGTCTGCGATAGCCGTAACTTCTCATTGGTGAGTAATTGCTCGATAAAACATAGACGGTGTAGTCGACATTTCCTTGTTTTTGTCGTGGGGTTTTAATGTTGTGAACTAGCAGGTACTTTGCGGTCGATGACACGCCAAACTCCATATCGATACAACTGTCGAACAAACTCCGCTGTGGAGGTATACAAGTTGAGATTAGAATACTGATTATTTACCAAACACTATTAATCAAAAATAATTTATTAAGAACTTACCATTTCTAGCGCGTCTTTATCGTACTCCTTGCTTTGGCACGAAGAATAATGCCTGTATTCTTGTTTGTTATTGTCAAGGACGACGACATGAAGTGACCATTCATGATTATCGGGAGGATGACAATTTCAGCATTATGCAAGTTGCGCGCGGCATCTTCGATCATAGCCATAGTAGTTTCATGTGTGTCATCCTGCTTTGACATAAACAGCGCCAATGGTCGTGTGATGGAGGCGTGCTTCTTATAAGGATATGGCACTATGCTCAGCGACTTTTGTATTATGCATACGAAAGCGTCCATCACATCGTCTGTGACCATCTCCTTCCCCTCAAGCAGATCGAATAGTCTGGACCGTGGGGTGCTGACAGAGTCATTCTTCCACACGACAGTGCTGCGGTTAAACAGTAACAGAGATACTTGAACAATTTTATAACTATTTAACCGATATAGACAATGTTTAAATGATATTAAAAATATTTAAACGGTAAATATATAACTTAAATATTAACATATAAGTTTAAACAATACTATAAAAACTTCAAACTTACTTGACCATAGGGCAGTTGAGAAAGATTCTTATCAACTCCTATTCATATTTGTTGAGGTGCGATTGGTCAACATATTTTTTCTTCTTCTGAATAAAGACTTTTCGAACTTCATCTAATTTTTGATTGGCCTTAATCATATCTCTCATTGCCATTTCGGTGGCATTCCATTGCCCCTCGTTAACAGCTGTTTTGGGATCATCATGCGGCACTTTTGTTGACAGTTGTCGGCATTCAGCACCAACATCATCTTTCTTCGATGCGGGCATGACGGCAGCATCAACCGGAGACATATCGTTACATGTTTTTTTGTTGTTGTGGGATTATGTCTATCTTCGATGCGGCACTGTCGGCCGTTGGTTCCACCATGACTATGATTTCGTTAACAATAGAGTCAACGATCTTCTCAACTGTGGACACGGTAACAGTATCAACTGGAGACACAATGTTAGCTGGTTCTTCTTCTTCAGGGATTGTGTCTATCTTTGATGCTGCACTGTCGGCCGTCGGTTCCACCAGGTTAGGGACTTCGTTAACAACAGAGTTAATGACCTTATCAACCATGGCAATGGCAACATCATCTATGATCTCCTCCACCGTGACGGGTATGTCATCAACGGTAACAGTATCAGCTGCCGATGGTGCTGCTATTGTGTCATCGTCAGCCGGCGGTGGATACGGAGGCATTATTATTTTCCTCTTTTTTGCAAGTCTCTTCGAATGTGGCTAGTTTGGAATGACCACCCCGATGACGTCATCGTCATCAAATTCCGATGCCTCGTCCGTCCCGGGTGCTTCATTTGTTTGGAGGGATGGCACAGTCGATTGTAACCGTCTTTCCAATGCCTCAACCCGAGCGACAAGCCGAGGGAACTCGGTTAGCAATATATGGCACGCCTAGAGAAGAGTTGTAGTGGCATCCTCGCTTAGTGCCATCGAGGGGCTTCCACGATCGGGGAGGTTGTCACGATCGGGGGAATTATTGTTGTTATGGTTGGGGGGTAGGTGTTGCAATCGGACAGGGTAGGGGAGGACTTCTCCGGCATCGAGGAATGCTTGCGCGTGTTGGGCTGGAAGTAGGAGAACGGCGTTGATCGCGCACGGAAGAGGTTGCCCTCTCATCTTGCCTTCGAGCAAGTGGTTTAGGAGCAATAGCATCCAAACGTCGGTTGGCCCGAACAAATATATCTTCATCAGCATTCACCTGAACCAGCTTAGGAAACTAACATATGTAAACCAAACAATGTTAGCAAAATCATTCATTTTAAACAATAAAAACTATATTTAAACATTTAACTTATATATTTAAACATTATAGCATAAACGTAAACAGAGAACGAAATGTTTAAACTTTGAAGAATACTTTTTAAACGGTAAATAAACAAAGTTAAACGCTAAATAATATGTTTAAACATTAACAACTACTGTTAAACACATTTTTTATGATTTATTACATCGTTTCCTTCGAGAGATGACAAACTAGTTTCTATTGTTGCTTGCTTCCAGTAAGTATTTTCACCGTAGCACAGGATCCTTGGGATCTTACCGAAACGGACTTTCTTTCCTTTTCCTTTCAACTTGTAAAACCAGATATTAAGCGCGACCAAGCAACCCTTAATATACCTTGTGTTGGTCTTCTTCCCCGTGTATCTATCTTGCACTCGAGCGGCTGCTTGTGGAATGTCCTCCATAAGCCACTTGTGCGTCGCCTGCGCTCATGTGTATCGCCCCATACCAGGTAGACCATCGACATAATCAACGATCCAATTCGGAACCGAGCATGAGGTATTTGGGAAGAGGATTGTACCCATGAGGTACACCATCAGGAGTTTGGCAAAATTTTCTTCTTCTCCCTTCTGTCTGACGAGTTGCTGAAGAGTGCTCTTGATGGAGTCTCTGTGTCTCTCGCAGGTTTTTGATAAATACCTCTCTTCGAAAGCTAAGCGTGTTTTCTTCTTTTGAAAGACGATTGTGTTTCCATCACAACGCAAACCAAGAATGAGGGCCACATCTTCAGGCCTTAAACTCAGCAGGCTTTCCCCGATCCTAAATTAGTGGGGCGGCCATCGTACCTTTGGAATAGAGAAGTAAGAAGGGCCCTCTCTTGGAATATAGCTTCAATCTCAGTAAATGCTGCAAACAGTGTCCTTCAGATGATCTCCCAGTATCGAGGGGTCATATGAACTTTCAATTCAGCAAGGTCTCCACTACTGGTGTCAAGTAGCATCACCCATTAACTAGGTTGACCGCCATAATCACAAGCCTGCGACAATAACAACACATTCAGCCAGCAGTATTCACAAATTTTTAAGCGTAAATATAATTTGTTAAACGGTAACCTCTCAATTATTAAACAGAGATATCACTTGTTAAACAGAGACCTAGTTTCTTAAACAGAGATAACAATACTTAAATAGAGACAACAATATTTAAATGGTAACCTCTCATTTCTTAAACGGAGATCTCATTTGTACAACTGCAACCATATCAATTGAAAGGGGAAACGACATTATAAACATTATACAAATCATAATAATCGAAAAACTATTTCGATCGTGTACACAGACGAAAATGTAAAACAAAACAAAACCCAAATCGAGAAATCTCCCTGCAGACTAACAAAACCCCAGTTGATAAATCCCACTACAGGCTTCAATGTCTTCCAATAAAGACAGAACCATAAAACAAAACCAAAAAATCTTTCTTTGTAACAGAATAGTTAACATAAAACCATAATCAATACCTTAGATTGCAAACTGATGAAATGCCGAATACTTGCGCGGGACTTCTCCTTTAAGACACCAGTGGAAAGGGAAAAGCTGAATTTTACAGAGGATGTGCCGGTAGAGACAACTTCGGAAAGGAAAAGGCTGAAGATGTGAGTTGAGAAAAAACAAGTATACGGCTCAAGTAAATTCATCTCTTGGGGTTACACTAAGAAAAACCGCCCACTTCCTCTCAAATCGCCGAAATAGCTGCTGTCATGACTTCCCGTGCAAGGGCATTTTCGTCCATAAAATTTAAAAATCACTCCGTTAACCACCGTTACATGTTTTGGGAGTTTGAAAAACATTGAGTTTAAAAGGAAGGGTTTTTTGGGATTGCAAAATTGGGGGGTGTTTTTGGCAATATTGCAAACTTAGGGGTTTACTGTAATTTATCAAAAAAATTTTCATAAACGGCATCTAAATTTTTTTAAAAACATGGACAAAATTATTCTAAATACATATTTTGTTATTATTATTACACTTCAATCATCCATTTAAATTTATTTTTATTTTTATTTATTATAATTTTTCTAAAACGTATATCCACACAAACTTATAAAATTATAAAATATTAATTATAAGAATATATATTAAATTTCATTTTTTTAAAGATGTATATGTGAATGACTTAAAAGAGAATTAAATTTAAATAATAAAAATGTTTGTGATTTTTAGTATCTTATTTGGCAACAATTTATAATTATTAATCTTTTTATTATATTGGAGGATGGTCCCCCAAGATTATATAATTTGTTATTTTATTAAAAAAAATATTTTAATAGGGAAATGAGAAAAGTAAGAGGAGATCGTCTTATTCTTCCAATTATATAAAAAATCCCTTACATTTTTTATATCTCTAAAAGGTCCTTATTTTTTTAACCATTTATTTATAAATTCAAATTATATATAAAATTATTAAGGTATCCCTAACAATCTCACCTGTACACCTATACATTGAGGATGTAAGAGGAGCGAGTTAATTTTGTCTCAACATACTTAAGCATAGGATCCAAATTTTATGATTATTTTTTTATTATATTACTGCATATATGTCACCTCATTGGAACATCTAAGACGTGTCAATACGCTTGGTTGTTTGGGTATGGTTTTTTTTTTAATAGGAAAATTTTAAAATCTGTTTGATTGTTTGGGTATGGTTTTTTTTTTCTTAGGAAAATTTTAAAATCATGAATTAATTAAAATATGTGTGTGCGTATATATATTAATTAAGCTTGTGATTTTCTTTTTTAAAAAGGCTAGGTTAAAAATGAAATTGGGTGTTTTTACAGAGGTTATGGAATTATCTAAATTTAAACTCCCACAATTTAATTGCATAATAATTTTATAAAACTAAGATAAACATAAGAAGAATCTAATAAAAGTTTATCTAATACTAACTATCAACAATTTAAAGCCGATTGAACCAAAAGATCATTGCCATTATGAGTTGATACAAAAATAATGAATCAGATAAAATAATAACCAAAAAAAAGCAAAACAAATACAGTGAGATGTGAAACATAGATTAATAAAAAAAAAAGAGAGATATGAGACATAGAGAACATGTGGTGCTTGTTCATCGGAACCTAATTTTCTTGTTTTCTTGCACAATATATGATAGGGACTGATAGGGGTGCAAGTGGATATGCTGATCGGGTAATAAATTGTGTGTAAGTGCAAAGTGTCGGTCCAGAGGAAAAGAGGTGAATACTAGTAATGACTTTAGACCTGAAAATAGCCTAAACGATCAAGTTATGTGTGTGTGAATAAAAGCAAATGAACACAATAAAATACAAGAAGTAATAGGAGAGAAATAAAAAAAGAAAGCGGTGTACGGCATACTATCCCTCTAGGTTAATGAGGCACAGGACAATAGTTGTCTAAACATACAATCCTATTTGAACCGAAAGGTTTCAAGAAATATATAAAACCCTAATTTCTTATGTGAAGTGTAACTGAATAGCTGCAGAGCTGAAGCAAACATATACATAATTGAATTAACACTTTATGAAACCTTATTGTGGACTAATGATAATCTCTTAAGTAGATAATCTCTTCCGAGGGAGAGAGATTACCCCTAATTCAAATACAGAGCAGAAATGCAATTTCTCCTAAAATCCACTCCATATGAATGGAAAGAGTACAGAAGTTATCAACAATTCACTTGGAAGGATTGGAGGAGACAAATTCTCCTAAATACCCTAATCAGAGGTGTACCCTATTCTTTCAAATTGTGGTAAGTCTATACTAGGTGGGAATTTCTTATCATCACATAGCAATACCAAGTATGATTGCTAGGCTTTCGTCTCATTATCAATCAAGCATTCAATCACACAATTAGACTCAAATAGATACGATTGCAAATAAGAAATCAATTAAGCATTAAAGATCCAACAACCAAAATCAAGAAAATAAACCTTAGAGTTCAACTATACCCAAACATCTACAAATTAGTCCTCCATTAATGAAGGGCAAGAATTCAAGATAAAAATAACGGAGGAAAACATGAAAGCCATGAAAACCCCTTTTCAATCCCTATGATGAAGAATCACCAAAGAAGTTTTCACTCGCGCAGCTAAGATGAGCTTGACAGCTACAATCTTCAATCCCCTTGAATGTAGATCCAAATCCCTCTCCAAATCTCTCCTTAGGTGCTGGAGATTAGTCTATTTTCTTCCTCAACCACACCTCCAAGAATCACTCCCCCATAAAAAAAGGATAGAATAAAGAATGAACTAAAAATCCTTATAAGTTCTATTTATACCCGACTAATTACATGCTACTTATGGGCGTAAGGGCTAGGTCGTAAGAGAGCTGGAGATGATGGTCGCAAGCCTTACGGGAATGCTTACAGCCATAAGCCCCGTCCGTAAGGTCTTATGTTTGTGTTGCGGTCCAGCTTACAGCTGTAAGTGCTGGACTGCAAGCTTTATTATTTTTCTCTTTACGACAACCCTCACAGGTGTACGCTATGATCGTAAGCTCCTCTGGATGGTCTTTATGGGCGTAAGCCTTGCCGTAAAGTCCTCTGAATTGGCTTTGAATCCCCTTATGGGCAAAAACATTCCAACAAGGTCTTTTGGAATTGACTTACGGCTGTAAAGATAACCTTAAGCTGCCAGTAAGCCACCAAGTTTGCCTTATCTTCATTCTAATGATACCAAGTGAGCTCCAACTTTATCATTTAAGGTTTGAAATTCTTCTTTTGGCTCTCTCTCATATATAAGCGCTACCCTAAGCCTATTAATGCACATCACACTATATTTAACATCAAATTCCACAATATGTTTCTAAATACATGCCAATTCAGTGAACAAGTTGATATAAAATACATGAACATTGTACACTCATCAGGAATGCAAGTGTACATGCCGATCATAAAATAATAGTATGCGTAAAGCAAAATGTCGTTCTATAGGAAAGAAAGTGAATACTAGTAATAATCCTAATTCCAAAAAATAGCCTAAGTAAAGAAGTAAAATATATATGAACAAACTAACAAAGCAAGGAAAATAGGAAATAGTAAGAGAGAAGTCAAGGAAGAAAACAATGTCTGGGCATAGCATCCTTCTAAGGTAATGAAATACAGGACAAAGGTTGTTTATGTATGCAATCCTATTCAAACCGAGAGATTTCCATAATTATACTAAACCTTGATTTTTCAAATGAAGAGTAATTGAATGGGTGTAGAGTTGGTACAGACATCCACACAATTGCATTAACACTCTATGAAACCTCACCGTGAGCTAATGACAATCACTTAAGTAGATAGTCTCCCCCAACGAGAGAGATTACCCAGAATCCGAATATAGAGCAGAAATATGATTTCTCATAAAATTTATTTCACTTGATTGCAAAACGTATGGAGATTGCCAATAATTCACTTAGGAGAATTGAGAGTGACAAAATATCTAAAGTACCCTATACCAAGGCATACTCACAATTCCCACCAATTGCAATAAATCTATGCCATGTGGGTATTTCTACTTACCACAAAGCACATCAAGTATGATAACTAGGGCTTCTACCTCATTAGCAACCAAGCATTCAAACAAGCAATTAGATTCAAATAGAAATGTTTATAATTAAGAAAACAATTAAAGTATCAAGATCTAACAACCAATGCCACAGTAATAAACCTTAGAGTTTAACTATGCTCAAACATCTACAAATTAGCTCTATATTAATGAAGGGAAAGCATTCAAGATACAAAAAATAGGAGGAGACTTGAAAAACATGAAAACCCCCTTATCAATCATGTTGACAGACGATCGGCGAAGAAGCCCTAAGAAAGCTTCCATACACACCGCCAAAGTGAGCTTGAAGGCTACGATCTCCAATCCCCTTGAATGAGGATCCAAATCTCCCTTGAAATTGCCCCTTGAGTGTTGAAGATCCATCTCTTTTATTCCCTAACTTTGCCTTCAAGAATTAACGAAAGAAAACCAAGAATTTCCCTAAAAATCCTCATAAATTCTATCTATACCCGTCTACTTAAGGGCTGCTTACAAGCGTAAGGACATGGCCATAAGGGAGCTGGAGAAGATGGTTGTGATCCTTACAGGAACACTTACGGTCATAAGTCACATCTATAAGGTCTTCTGTTTATGTTGCAGTCCAATATATGGCCGTAAGCACTAACTGTAAGCTTTGCTGTGTTGCTTCTTACGACCGTCCTTACGAACGTAAGATGTAGTTATAAGCTTCTCTGGATGGTCCTTATGGGTATCCTTACGGGCTTAAGCCTTGCTCATAAGGTCCTCTAATTTAGCTCTGAATCCTCCCTTAGGGACATAAGCATGCCTACAAGACTTCTGGAATTTATTATACGGCGGTAAGATAAACTGTAAGCTGCCCGTAAACCACCAAGTTTGCCTTGTCCTTGTTTGAATAATGCCAAGAAAGCTCCAAATTCTTTATTTAAGGCCTGGAATGCTTCTTTTAGCTCTCTCTCATCTTAAAGTGCCGCCCTAAGCATGTTAATGTGAAACACACTAGATTTAGCATCGAAGTCCACAATATGATTCTAATACATGCCAAATGAGTTCATAAAAGGATATTAAATACATGAACATTGTGTACTCATCAAATTCCTCCACACATAAGCTTTTTCTTGTCCTCAAGCAAAAATAAACATTACAAACCAAGTGGATAAAGTGCAAGATCTCGGGTGCTCAAGAATTGGGAAGTTCCACTAGTAGTTCAGGTTTTAACACACAAGAATGCTAAAAACTTCAAGTTCTAAAAATAGTGAACACTCTATTCAAGATTATCATTGTGTGTTACAGCTTTCTATTCCACTTCTTTTGACCTAGAGGACTTCAAGAAGCAAAAATTCACAAACAACTTTTTTTTTGCAAGGTGGTAGCTTCACACGACTACTAAAGTAGCATTTTCCCATGAGCGCTCGTTGAGCACTTCACGCTTAAGAGAGGTAGCTCTTTTCACATATTTTATGAAAATACGGTAGCTTTCACTTACCTAAAGAAGTAGCTCTTTCTCTCTTAGAGAATACTTAGTATCCGACTTGTTGAGAGTAGCTTCACACTTCTAATAAGAGTAGCTCTTTCTATTTCTCAACTTTTCACTTTTTTTATTATTTTTCTAAACAAATTCTTTTAAATTTGCAAAATTGTTTTCTTAATTCAACTATAAGAAGTCAAATGAACTAAACTAAGTAAAGTCTAATATGGTCTAAGTTGTTACAAGAGAAAAGTTGTGTGCTCTAATTAAGAGAATAGTCAAGAATAGAGTGAAAAAAAATAGAACTCAAAATGGAACAAACTCGCATGCGCCCATCCTAATACCAAGAAACTCCCACTACATTTCAACTGCACCATCATTAGTCACAACTTGGCAAGTAAAAGAATATAATGAATCTTAAACCCCTCCGCAGCACTTAAGTCATACATTGTCCTCAATGTGTATAAAAATAAGCATGCAAAGTAGTGTAAACAAGAATAGGAGAGGAGTGGAATATGAATACTTTCTCGGTTCAATTTGAAAGGTACAGTGCTCTTTGTAATCGGCCTAGTGTGTCCATTGATGTGCCCTAGTAGTTGGGGGTCACTCAAGGTCAAGAAATGACCGAGTAAGCATCCCCATTGTCACTTAAGAATGTTGGCATGGGTGTTGCACATAAGTCCTGTGAAGTATAAAGGAAGACAATAAAGCTCAAAAAAATAAAATAACAAGAACAGAAAATAAAATCCACTAAGAGTCTCAAAATCAAGGTTGTCAGACCCGGACCGGCTCGGCTGGTTCAACCGAAAAAACCGGGAACCGGCCATGTGGCAGGCCAGGGTATACCCCATTAAACCGAGTATTAAAAAAACCGGTGTTAACTTGGTGACCCGGGTAGTTCAACTGGGAATCAGTTGCAACGGGCAAGTCAATAGGGTCATAATGTTTAATTTTTTTACAATATTTAATAATTTATTATTATTTTCTCATTAGAAACCAAAAAATCATGTATATTTATTAATATTAATTTATAATTTATAATCAATAAATAGAATTACAATATATATATATATATCATAAACTTACCAACAAAAATTAACTTTTAAAAATAAAATCTATTAATGTGTTATGTAAATACTTTCTAAAAATTTAATTTATTAATAAAATAAAACAATAAACGAGTCTAATTTTATTACAAAAATATAAAAATAAAGTATTCTAATTAAATAAAAAATATATGGAAATTTAAACCAAAATAAAAACTCAATTGAGATATAAGAATTAGTTAATTAAATTTCTTATCTATTTGAACAAAATCAACCAATAAACAAATAAATAAATAAATGATACTGAGAGAAGTTCGATAATTATATATTAATATATTGAATTTGTAAATATTTAAAAAATATAAAAACAAATGACATGATTAGAAAACACTATCGTATAAGGTCATTTATCAATTTAAATATCATATTTGAGTAGTTTTTATATTATAATTATATGTTTAATATTATATTTGCTCATTATTAATTATTATAATAGTTTTTATATTTTATTATTGATCTCTGTTCAACCCCGGTTCGACCCGGTCGAATCCATTGACCCCTGACCCCTGGTCTTAGCCAGGTCATTGCCTGGGCCGAGTCTGACAACCTTGCTCAAAATAAGTATAAAATAGACAGGGCCAACCATTGCCAAAATACTAATTAAAAAGTCTGAATGTGAAAATACAAAAATAAAGTAAAAAAAAGCTAAGGAACGCTGGCGTTCGAAGGTGATGAGTCAGTTGAAGGGTGGTGGGGTGCCATAGATGGTGTCGGTACTGGAGTGGCCACTGAAGTAGAAGATGGGGCAACCAACTGGCTTAGCAAATCTAATACACGGGCAAGGTTAATAACAAATCAGGCCTGTGTTGCTATGATCTCCTGCTGTCCACTTGAATCTATCTAATCTCAGTTCGCAGCTGTTGGATATCAAAACAACATCTCGAAAGAAGAATTGATTCCCTCAAACTGCCTGTAGCTGAAGGGAGCGACGAGTTACTCCCGAATTCATCCTCTGATGCCTCACCCAAAATCTTTTCTAAGGATAGAAGGCAGTCCGTTGGGGCAAGGAGTGAGTACATACCGGGACCCTTGTAGCATAACCATCCCAATGGACCTAAGAGTGTCCATTCCAAGGGATATCGTACTACATGCAATAACCTGTCCCCCCAACTGATCTAAGAGTCCCAACCCTAGAATGAGATGTGTGATATATGGTCCTACAAAAATGGAGCTCAAACGGGTGTGTTGTCCCTAATGTGTGAGAAACTAGGCTAGTATGAATCCAAGATGAAGCACCAGTGCTCTTTCATGCTGTACAGATAAAGCAGCTCTTGTCTCCCCACAACTCCTTGACTATCTGCTCTATCAGTAAATGACCGTGACATCAGTGCATAAATGTAACATAATGTAGGGCTAACAATGCTAGTCAAATAGTGATCCAACTCTATAGTGCTCAGTACCTCAAGTGTAGTGACTCGGTATATATCTTCTGCAATGATGAATAACCGGCTCCACTCTCCTATACTAAAAAACCCCCTAATCTCTTCATCCAATCCCAACTATTCCAGAACTTGCCAATTTATGTTGTAGCATTAGCCAAACCGATCATTTTCAAATGGTCATACCGTTCTCAGAAATGTGGAGTAAACAAAGTGATCTTAGCTGGCACGGGAGGTGGCAAGGTCGTGGGTCTTGTGTGCGATCCTTCCCCCTACATTTTCTTCATTGGTCCCACGGGTACTTGTTGGGAGGTTGAACCCTCATGGCGGCTCCTCTTTTGTAGCCCAGCGGTTGTCTGAATCAAAGAAGTTTATGGCCTACTTATGGGCAGGCTTCCGGCTGTAAGCCTTGGGAAACTTTATCTTTACTGCACACTTACGGCCGTAAGCCATAAGCTCAGGCTGTAAAGAGCCCTTTAGTGTGTAGAGACTCAAAGTTTTATGCATAATGAATAGAAATTAACAGAGATGAAACATAAAGTAGAAATACATCCAAAACTACCAAGAAAATAAACGATATGCAAGAAATAGCATGAACAACAAATCTATCTTCACCTCAAATGTCAAAAAGAAAAATAACTCAGTGAAAAGCAAGGGAGATGAGTCAATCCCACTTGGGATTAAGCA
Source organism: Dioscorea cayenensis subsp. rotundata (assembly GCF_009730915.1). NCBI lineage: Eukaryota > Viridiplantae > Streptophyta > Magnoliopsida > Dioscoreales > Dioscoreaceae > Dioscorea > Dioscorea cayenensis. The sequence goes on from NW_024087263.1 coordinate 37,287, forward strand.
AAAATACTGGTAAACCACCAATAAAAACAAGGAGAAGAAGATGAGGTCGACAAGAATGCCGACTATCGAAACAATTTCAAACAAATAACCCACAACCACCTGGTGATGCAAACACCCTAATAATTTATGGCTGGCTTACGAGCGTAAGCCAGTCCCATAAGGTTCTCTATCTGTACTTATTGTTTAACTTAAAAGTGTAAAATACCTTTAATAAATCGAGATAACACCCTAAGGAGGTTATGAGCCGTAAGTGCTTAATGATCTGCCCGTAAAGTTCTCTGGATGCCCTTATGGCCATGCTTATGGTCATAAGATGCCCGTAAGGAACCTCTGAACTGTGCTCTTTAAGATTTATGGGCCGTAAGTGCACTCATAAGACTCTTTAGAATTCTTTTGTGGGGTGACTTAAGGGTGTAAAGATGCCCATAAAGCTCTTTGTTTAAAGCTTACGACCCTACTTACTAGGGTAAGTATCCCGTAAGAGTCCTAGAAAATTGAGTAGAGTTCTCTTTGTTTCCTGCAGTCAAGCTCAAGTACAACTATGACCTGGGAAGCACAAAATGAATGTCTAAGACTGCAAACAACCAACCAACACATGAAAAATCCAAGGCACTCTGAACGATTTATTTCTAACTCAAACAAAACTACAAAACTACCACTAAAGACTCAAACTCAACAAAATATAAAAAGACATTTGCTTGTGTTGCTTGGTAAGAAGCGCTTGTTTAACGTCACCAAAATCCAAGGCTTTTCATGAAAAATCTCTCCACTTGAATTGAGAGCGTCTTGTAGGTCGTTCTGTAAGCCCAAAGGGCTCATCTAACTTTTCAAACCAATCCTTCCTACCAAGGGTCACCATTTTCTCTAGAATTCATTTCAATTCATGATTAGAGACATCCACTTGGCCACTAGTTTAAGGATGATAAGGAGTAGCTATTCTAGGGATAACACCATACTTTTTGAGAACTCTCTCTAATTGCGTGTTACAAAAATTTGTGCCTCAATCACTATGATTGCCCTAGGTACCCCAAACCAAGAGAATAACCATTTTAGGAACTGACACACAAACCTAGCATCGTTAGAGGTCAAGGCTTGAGCTTTAACCTATCTCAAAACATAGTATAACGCTACCAAGATGTATTTATTTCCATACGAACTAGGAAAAAGCCCCATGAAGTCAATACCCCAAAGTCAAAAATTTCTTATTTAATAATGGGATTTTGAAGCATTTCAAAGTGGTGGGAAATGTTACCTATTCATTAGCAATTATCACAGCATTGAATATACTTTTGTGTGACACAAAAAATTGATGGCCAAAAGAAATCAGCTTTGAGTACATTGCCTAATAATTTCTCACGCTTTCTTGTATAAGACTCACTGTTGGATAACCTGATCTGCACAAACTAGAAACAAGTACGGCTCATCCCCATATATAATGCTTTACATTTGTGAAGAATTTCTTTTTAAGATGTGAGATTATATCCTTGGGAAGGACCCGAGCTATAAGATAATTTGCAAAGTCCGTAAACCATGGTATATCACCTTACCTAGTGCATTGATAAGATAAAGATGCCTTTCAGGAAAAAAAGTCATTGATTTCCATACTTTGTTTTGATTCTCCCTCTGGGTGCTCTAGTCTTAATAAGTGATTAGTGGCTAAATTTTTCGTGCCTAGCTTGTCCTTAATTTCTACATCAAATTCATGCAAAACCAAAACGCAACGGATTAATCATGGTTTGGCATCAGTTTTACTAAACAAATAATGAAGCATAGAATGATTTGTGAAAACTATAACTTTTGACAAGATAAGATGCAGAATTTTTCAAATGCAAACACAAATGCTAGCAATTCCTTCTTGGTGGTGGTATAATTTTCTTGCTCATCATTCAAAGTTTTACTAGTGTAGTATATAGGTTGAAAGTGCTTGTACTTTCTTTGTCCCAAAATAGACTGACTGCATGATCATTTGCATCTCACATGATTTCAAATGAAAGTCTCCAATTAGGAGCAATGGCAATTGGTGCATTCACTAGTTTCTCCTTAAGTATCTTGAATACTGACAAGCATTTAATGGAGAATTCAAATGGCATATCTTTTACGAGAAGCTTAATGAGGGGTATGGTTATATTAGAAAAGCCTTTAATAAAATGGCAGTAGAAACCTGCATGTCCAAGAAAACTCCTTATGTCTTTTACCTAGGATGAAGGTGAAAATTTCTCGATAGTTTTAATCTTCACTCGATTAACTTCTATCCCATGTTGAGACATCTTGTGAGTAAATTTTTCTAGTGAGTATGTAAGTTTGGCCTTATTTCAATTTGATCACTAACATTCAATTTGTATCAAAATGAGTACTAGTTTTTAATTTCATTTCTCCAGCAAAGTAATTGGGTATTTTTGGTGATTTTTTGTGACATAGACACCGGAGCTCTTGCGTGGATGCCCTTGGTCCACGTCAGCAACTCGCCAGCTCAGCCACTTAACAAATGTGGTCTTTTTTTTTTAACTAATGAGTGATTCCTCCATCTCTCCCAAGAAAGGTAATCCTAATTTCCTTACCGGTGCATCAGACATGCCACCACACGTCTAGTAGAATTAGATAACAATTATTTATTCCCACTATAAACGTGATCTCCTCCCTTGTTGTTACAGTTATCTAATTTCCACCATAAATGTGATCTTCTCTCTTGTTGTTTCTAGTGTTTCTCTGCTCTTCTATTGATCTCCTCTGGCTCTTCTCCCTCGATTACGTTCTTAGATCGATCTATCATTTTTTTCTTTCTACTATTTTTTTTTATTTTTTGCCATGTTGGATCCATGGAAAATGAGCTCCTTGACGCTTTCACAGCCGTTAAAAAGCCGCTCAATGGTAGCCCCGCTGCAGCTGATCGTTGTGTCAATGTGCTTCATAAGCTTAGAAGGATTCCTGTTAACATGAAGGATCTTGAGAACATACAATTGGTTTTTTTTTTAATTTCTCTGTTTCTTCAATCTGGTTAAAGTTCATTTTTTTGTGTATTTATTGGTTAATTTTCATTGTAATTTCTTGCGGGGTTTGGTTTTCCTAGATACTAAGAAAGAAAAGGGTTATGTTATTATGATTGTTATGCTCATCTAATCAAGATGAGTTTTTGGATCTTATAAAAAGAAAAATTCTTGAAAATTTCTTACTTTCTAATGATAAATTTTCATGCGATGGTTTATGTATGTTGGTTCCTTCTCTTGATTTTCTCACTTCCTGTTATTTTCATTTGTGAGGATTTCTGTTTGATGTGTGGTTGTATTTTAGGCTTTGGTGGGTGTTCGGAAAGATGACTATTATCAGATTCCGACAGATGTCGGTGTCACATTTGACACACCGGTGAGGAAACTAGGGTTACCATTCTTAGGAGAGAAAGAGAAAAAGAACGAGCTGATGGAAGAGAAGCTTACGTGTCCCTTATACGTGGAAAAAATGGCACGTTGGTTAAGTGGCTGAGCTGGTGATTCGCTGATGTGGACCAAGAGCATCCACGCAAGCGCTCCACCGTCCATGTCACCAAGAAACCACCAAAAATCCCAATTACCACACTAGAGAAATGAAATTAAAAGTTAGTGCTCATTTTGATATAAATTGAATGTTAATGCTCAAACTGAAATAAGGCCAAACTTAGGTATTCATAGAAAAATAAAGAGTTTATCTTGCACAACATTAGAGATTGATAGATAAAAATTTAAAATATAAAATAAAAAGTTTATTTTGCACAATATTCGACATTAATAGATTAAAAATTAAAAATTAAAAATTAAAAATATTTAAGAAAATATTAAAATAATTTCTACTTTGTACTACTATATAAGAGATTTGATTTTGCACCATTAGACTATTTAGTGGTTGTCCAACAGATTTTTTATAAAAATAAAATAAAATATTATGATCGTTGTAATGAAGTCGTAAGTGGAGAAAAAAATAATATATTACAGGTATGCTTATGCCTATAAGGAGGAATCACAGCTAAACCAGAGGAGCTTACGGGCACAAGTTATGCCTATAAGGATGCCTATAAGGACCATTTAGAGGAGTTTACGACCAGAGCTTACTCTCGTAAGGGCGGTCAAAAGAAGCAATATAGTAAAGCTTATGGTCCAGCGCTTATGGCTGTAAGCTGGATAATAACATAGACACAAGAACTTACGGACCGGACTTATTGCCGTAGGTGATCCTGCAAGGCTCACGATCATCTTCCTTAGCTCCCTTACGACCACGTCCTTGTGCCTGTAAGCAGCCCGTAAAGAGTCAAGTATAAATAAATCTGATGAGGATTTTTAGGGCAAATCTTGGAGGAGATTTGAGCTCCACATTCAAGGGGATAGGAGATCGTAGCCGTCAAGCTCACCTTGGCAGCTTGCATGGAAGCTTTCCTAGGGTTCCTTTGGTGATTCACCTATGACACAATTAAGAAGAGGGTTTACACGTTTTCAATGTTTCCTTCCGAGTCTTATATCTTGGATGCTTACCCTCCATTAATAGAGGGCTAATTTGTTAGATGTTTGGACATAATTGAACTCTACAGTTTATTCTTTGACATTGGTGTTGGATCTTTATGATTTAATTATTTTCCTTATTGCAATTCATTCTATTTGAATCAAATTGTGTGTTTGAATGCTTTATTGCTAACGAGGTGAAAGCCATAGTCATCATACTTGATGTGTTTTGTGATGAGTAGAAATACCCACCTAGCATAGACATGTCATTATTAGAGGAAATTGTGAGTAAGCCTAGGTATAGGGTACTTTGGAGACTCCATTTTCCTCAATTCTCTCGAGTTAGTTGATGATTATCTCTATGCTTTTTGCAATCATGTGGCACATTAGGAGAAATTGCATTTGCTATTTTGTATTTGGATTAGAGGTAATCTCTCTTCACAAGGGAGATTATCTACTCAAGCGATTAACATTAGCTCACTGTGAGGTTTGATACATTGTTAATGCAATTATGTTGATGTTTATATCAGCTCTGCACTAATTCAGTTACTCTTCACTCTCGAAAGAGCGATTTACTATAATTTTGGAAACCTCTCAGTTCATATAGGATTGCATACATAGACAACCTTTGTCCTGTACTTCATAACCCTAGAGGGATGCTATGTCTGGACATCGTTTCTTCTCCAGATTTCTCTCTTGTCTTACTTTGTATTTCTTGCTTTGGTTTCCTTTTGTTTACACATGCATCAGTTGTTTGATTAGACAGATTTTTGGAATTAGAGCTATTACTAGTACTCTTGTTGTTCCATGTAGACCGAGATCTTACTTTATGCATACTATTATTACTCGATCGACACGTACACATGAGTTCCTATCAGTGGACTCTAATAATTTGTGTGAATAAGAAATATCAAACAAGAAAAGGGAAAAAATCTTTTAAAAATAAATTTTTGAAATATATTTTCAATAAAATGTGCTAAAAATGCACTAAAAACCCCTCCAAGTTTTATTTATTCACAAATTGTCCAACCAAATTTGGGTATTACCAAGAAGTCTTTTATTCTGACATCATACTTTTCAGTCTTTCTATCATAAAGGTAACTGATGTTGATGATAATGCCACTCAGTATTTTAAGCGAAAACATATAATATTAAACGGAAAGATCATATATTGAACATCAAAATAAATATTAAACAAAAACTACACATTTTAAGCGAGAAATATATGTTGTAAGATAGAATAAACTGAAAAAGTAACCTGCACTAACTAAACAATAAACTGTCAGAAAAAAGAGGGACTGTTTTGCAAATTCAAATGTCAGAGGGACTGTCTAGGATGTTTTAAAACTTTCAAAGACTTATAATTCATTTTCCCTAAAATATATTGTTGTTATTTATTCAATTTTTAAATATATATATAAATATATATATTAAAAAGTTAGAAAAAAAAAATTTCACGCTATTTTTATTGATTTAGAAGAATTTGCAACAACAACTATGTAGTGTAGTGGAATGTTATGAGAATGGTAAATAAACATACCTACAATTGAATATCTGGGTTGACAATACTGTTGCAATACTGTTTATTTAATGTTTACAGGTGGTTCCCCCTCCCCTCGGTCACCCAGTTTGGTTTCTAAAATATCATCTGGGCATGCACCAGGCGTGTACATGGTAGGAATCTAATTGACCCATGTGACATATAGCCGAGTTAATAAATTCCTAGGGAGATATTAAACTACCATAACTAGTGCACCATTTTACCTATCTATCCCTTAACACCCTCTTGTGGGACAGCGTATGCCGCCTTAGTAAAAAAAAATTGCATGTCCTTTTCATATTTACTATAACCATAATGACGTGTAAGATAACCTAATTATAACTAAAGATAACTTGAGTTCCTTTTTCACGACCTCGTACTAATTATGGACACAGTTAGTGGTGAAAGCATAAAAAAAAAACTCATCCACACAAAACAATTATCTCTGATAAAAATAGTGTGAAAATATAACAATAATTTGAATATATATATATGTGTATAGATCACAATTTGAACAATTACTATTGTTGGTGCAAAACGTATAATATATAGAAGTAAGAGAAGGTAATTACATCTCTTGGTTTTGTATTTTCTGAAAAAAGCTAAAATTGATCCCTCTTAATATGGGAAACCAACTATAATTTATTTATAAAAAAAACTGTAATATATTTGACGTGCCATCTTATAAACTTTTTTTTAACATACAAAATGGAATTTAAAAACAAAAGTCACAACTAAGATTCAATCATGCACACTAGCATATGACATGCTCTAAACCATGCCTACTAACTATAAAAATAAACCCATGTTTTACATTTTGAACACCTAAATAAATCATTGTCACATTTTCTAAATGTTAAAAAACCCTTCTCTTTCAAATACCCTCTTTCAAGAGGTAGCTTTGCCGCCCGGGGGGGGGGAGCGCTTGGTTCCACCCTTAGACACAGTTTGTGATAGAAAATGCCAAATTATATAAGTAAAGATATAGAAATAAAAATAAACACTTGTGCAATTTGTGCTAATAGTTGAACAAACATAACGCATATTAAATTCAAATTCTCCAATCCACACATAAAACTTGTGATATTGTCACCTTATTATAATTGTTTGTTTGTTTTTTCTCTTATCAATATTTACAAATTTCATAAACTCCTCTTATTAAATATACAACTCATTACAATTGTATTTTTGTTTAATGAGACAATGAATAAAAATTCAGAAATATATATATATATAATTCATAGATAACGTTAAAGAGAACTGATCAACAAATTGCTTGCCGTAGTTGCGAGCCAATCAACCTCAGACACTAATGTTTGTTAGTCAATCGTATTCCTTGATTGGTGGATTTGTAAAAGCTGGTCACGAACTCCATGTTTGCAATTGCTGGGGAATAAGTGCTATCTGTTTTTTCAACATATGGATTTCTTTTTAGATTTTCGTTTTTAAATAGACATATTTAATAATTAATTTAAAAATTTACTAATATTAACAAATATTTATTGTTATTTAGACAAGTTAAATTTAAATTTAAATATATTTAATTTTGTCAGTATTATTAATTCAATTTTAATAAAAAAAAATCCCCCAAATAAACGTTCCCTAAATTCTTAGTTGTATGCCATCAATCATTGATTTATTTTAGCAAGAAAGCATGAATGCTGCTATCATATGAGTGGCAAATGTTCTCATTTTATTATTTTCGTATTTCAAAATATTTAACTAATTTGGGAGTAATTTAATATGTTTAAAATAATATTGTAAATTCAAATATAAATATAAAACCTATTGTTATGAATTACTAATACTTATTCAAATAATTATAATCTTAAAATTTTCAACTTTTTTTTTAATTTTCTGGTCTCACAAATCATTTTTAAATATTCATTTATTAATTATTTTATCCATATAATAATCTTAATGATCTTAACTGTTTTTTAAATATAAAACCTTGTTTATCTAAATGATTTATGATAACATTAAAATATAATAAATTTTGGTTTATAACATTATCACAATTTTAATACTTACATGTAAATTAATAAAAAGAGCTAACATTCATGCCTTGTTGTCTATTTGTACTATTGTTATTGTGGTTGGTTTGTACTACTCATTTTTAAATGAATATAATTTATCTATTTTTTAAAAAAAATTAAAGTTTAAAAAAATCCTAATTATGTCAACCATTGGATAGTCCAATGGTATGACACCAAAGTGTAAAGGGGAGGTCATGGGTTCAAATCTATCCCCCAACAGTATTGTTCATACATTGTTCACCCGAGATTTCTATACTATTCTCATATTCAGTGTCTTTTTCATAAAAAAAAAAGGCGCTTGTCGTCTATTATTCAAAAATCCTAATTATAATCTTAATTAATTTTAAAATATATATATCTAGAACGGCTAGGAAAAAACATTGATTTGATTCTGAGTTTGTTATTTAGTATATATCCAATATAAATATATATTTGATCTAGCAAGTGCCTCTATATATATATATAGAGAGAGATGTATCGATAGATTATGTCATAGTTTTCTTCTAACCTCAAAATTCTAGCAATGTTAGCCAACAACCTTGACCTTTTGTTGGAGGTACTCTCGCTGCTTCCAACACGATCCCTGATCAGATTCAAAAGTGTTTGCAAACGATGGCAGTTGGTCATCTCAGATCCGTATTTTATCAAAACACACAGAAACCGTTGCAATCCATACGCTATGTCAGGTTTTAGGTTTTCAAATCAAGAGTTTCGCCATTGTTACTTGCTTGGAGGTGCACATCTGTCGGCCTCAGCCCCGGATCTCTCCCTTTCTACCCTAAAAGATGATGCTGAAAGCATGAGAGTTGGTACACCTTTTGTTTATTGTTTGCGTTCTTTCTATGGTTTACTCATTTGCCCACTCAGGCTAAGCCGATCTGATGCAATATGTGAGTTCATCTACATATTCAATCCTGTGACAAGACAATACAAACGAATTCCTCATGTCGACCCACAACGGTATCCTTCAGATATCATTCTGACTCCTGATCATCAAGTCATAATGTTTTCAAGAGATCTCATCCATGACTATGATGCTGATATTGATATTAGAATGTATGTCCCCGACACTCAATCATGGAAAACTTTATATTCATTTCGAGATTATAAAAAATCTCAAAATTGTGAATGGATCTTTGTCCAAAGAAACGGCGTATTTCTGAATGGAACAGTTTATCAGGTAATGGAATCTGACACCATACCTTCGACATTCCGCATATTTCCCTTTCGCCGCAAACTTTACATATTCTCTTTCGACTTGAAAAGTTTGTCAGCACAAAAACTACTACTTCCTCATCAGTGTAATGATTTTCATCAAGAAAATCTATATTTTGGAGAGATCCAAGGGCATTTGCACTTGATTATGCAACAGAAGTTATCTAATTTTATTTTTCATATAATGGAGATCAAAGAAGACTTTTCTGGATGGAATCTCTTGCATTGCATTGATCTGATCAATTTTATGAGAGATGTACTTCCTCCTCTTCAAGTATTTTCACCACAAAAATTAATGAACAGTTGGGAATATCCACAAATAGAATATGGAGGACAAAATCATTTATGCGCACTTTCACCGACACATATAGCTTTGGGAGAAAGAGAAGACTATGAGTTGTTCTTGACGGTGGCTATTCACACATCTCAGCCATACAGTTGTGGCTCTGCTAAAATTTTTTCATACAATATTGTCAGTAAGACCTACCAGGAAATACTGGAGGTTTCAGACAAAGAAGAATATTATGGAGCTGATAACATGAGGACTTATTATCCCATGCTAACTACTCCATGATAATGTGGTTTCTACATTCATTTTCTAGTGTACGAATATTTCTTCTTTTTATTTATGATAATAAAGTCAACATTTTTAACACTTATTCCAGTTAATAAATAAAGTTTTAGGTAATTGATTGCCCTCACACACAGATGACGTCATAAAAAATTTTAAAATTTTTCATCATATATTTATATATTAGTTAAGAAATATTAGGTTTATCCGACAAAACTAAAAAGTTGGGTAAACCTCATTTTTGAGATATCAGAACGTTAGGTATATATGATATTAATATATGTATGTATGTATATAATAATATTATAATTATATAATATTATAATATAAATTCTAAAAAAGTTGTTGCTTTTTTCTAAGGGTGAGCAAAACCAGGTACTGTTTTAAAAACCGGATCGAGTATCTTGTTTTTCGAATTAGGAAAAACTTGACTTGTATCCGACCTAGTTTAAACTGGGTAATAAGAATCGGGTATCCAGTTAGACCCAGATATCGGATATCTGGATCCAAATTTAAATTTTATCTATTCTATAGATTTTCTTTATATAACAATATTACATAAAAAACAAATATGAAAAACTTATAACTTATAAAGAACATTAAACTCTTATATAATTCTCTACACAACAAAAGTTATAACAAAAATAATAATGATTTTTAATGATCTTAGTTATTAAAAAAAAATCTTTGAATGTATCAAGTGTCTCATTAATAATGATCATTGGTTGCTAGAGAGAGAAAGATTTGGATGGAGGCTAAAGAGAAGAGGCAGGATGATGGCCGTTGAGAATTAGGAAGCAGGGATTTGGAATTTTTTTTCTGTTTATTTTTAATCTATGTAGAATTTAAATTTATTAATATATATATATATATATAACTATATAAGTATATAACTCTTTAAGTTATTAGATTAGGCATTTGCACATTTTATTTTTACTTTTAGCCCTTGTAAAATTTAAATTTATTAATATACATATATATTTATATAACTCTTATATGGCTTAAATCCTAGGGATTTAGATTTTTTTTTTCTTTTTTACTTTTTAGACTATATAAAATTTAAAATTATTATGTATCTATATATATATATATATATATATAAGTGTTTATATAGAATTTTTAATTCCTAATTCTATTAGGAATTTATTGTCCTATTTCTAATTAAAGTAAAAGAATAATAATAAGCTCTATCTTTTATTTTGAATAAGTGTAGGAGATGGGGAAGAGATAAGTAAGAGAGAAGAGGTTATTAATTATCCTATTCTGAATAGGAGTAGGAAGTAAAAAAATAATAAAAAAATAATGATAAATAAATCAGAAAAAATTATTAAAAGGAATATATATATATATTAAAAAATAGAAAAAAGGGGTTTGAAGTTTAAATTTCAAAAATAATTAATAATAATAATTAATTAATTAATTAATTTGAATTCGAATTTAAAAATAAAATCCCCCAACATACAGGGAGTTAGAAGATACAGTGGAACAAAAAAAATTGGAAAAAAAGGAGAAGAAAGAGAGGGTAGGTAGGAAGAAAAAAGGAGCCTATAGAAAACAATTGGATTACTTTCGACATTAAAAAATAAGGTACAACATCTGTTTTTAAATGCTTCCCATATAAAAAAATGCAATGGGAAGAAAAAAAGAAAAGAAAAAAAATGAAAAAAATAATGAACATGATGAACATGCCCAAGATCATACATTTATATTCAGTGGGTCCCACCTCTTTATGATTCTTTTGTGCATTAAACACCATGCACGTACCATGCTCCCTGATAAAAGTTAGCATGCCCTCTTTCTTTCTCAACGTGCAAGAATGCTTTGCGATTTCATACATGTCTAAATTTTGTTTTTTTTGGATAAAAGCCATGGAACGCTTAGAAATCTGGTCCCATCTCCATCTCATTACTACCCATAGTTTCTCTTCTGAGTCTCTTTCAATGAGCTTTGCCAACCTATATCAAGAATTGAAGAAGATGGTTCAACGGGGAGGGAAACTGAAAAGTGAGAAATTAAATGAAAAAAAAGTAAACAAAATAAGGAGAGCGGATCGGCGATGGAGAGGAAGAAGGTCACTCGTCGACCAAAGAAGATAAAAAAAGGGGAACCATTGAAGCTCTCTCTCTCTCTCTCTCTCTCTCTCTTCACCTTGAGATGGGGGAACTATGGCAGTGGCATCACGATCTTCCTCTCTTGGCTCTCTCGCCTATTGCGCTCATATTTTCTACCTCCCTGGCATCGCGCCTCGTGATTTTCATAAGGATGATGAGCTACAAGTGAAAGTGGACAAACTTTCCTCTACAAAGACTCAACTTCCATATGACTATTATTTCTTGGATTTCTACAAGATCATGAATAGTGCTGAAAATTTGGGTGAGGTTCTCCATGGTGATTGCTTCGAGAACTCAGTTTACATATTCAAAATGAGGAATCGTGAGACATGCAGAGTAGCTTGTTGTAGACAGCTTAACACAGAAACTACAAAGAATTTCATGGAGAAGATTGATGATGAATATCAAGTTAATATGATCTTGGATAATCTTCCAGTGGTAGTTGATAGACAAAGGAGAGATGAAAGTCAAACACCAAGTTATGAACATGGTTTCTGTGTTGGTTTTAAAGGAAATCAGGTCAATGGTAAAGATAACAACAAGTATCACATAAATAACCATCTGAGCTTCAAAGTCATGTACCATAAGGACCCTGAGAGTGAAGATGCTCACATTGTTGGCTTTGAGGTCACTCCGATCAGCATAAAGCATCAATACATACAGTAAATGGGATGAGAAGATTCCTAAAGTAGCAACATGAAACCCAGACACTAAAATAACTCCAGCAAGCCATACCCACTAGGAAGTTGCCAAGGATACAGATGTTTTCTTCACATATTATGAAAAGAGATTAAAGAATATTTCTTATATCTCAATTAGAGTACAATGAAGGAATAAATAGAAGAGAAACAAAAATCAATTCCCTAATTTACTCCGCAATATCAAGCCTGGAATCATGCTATCTCCTAATATGGTACAAATGACAACATAATTATAATCAATTACAAGTAATTGATTAATTGATATAATGATGAATTCATTCCTTAATACATATGATATTAGCTTTGAGCCTAGTCAGATCAAATGGGCATCTTGTTGGGATACTTACCTTCTCATGAACGATAGCGATGATCAGATTTACTGGTTCTCTATAATTAACTCCTTTTTAATTGTCCTATTTCTTTCTAGCATGGTTTCCATGATCATGATGAGCTGTTGACTGATTTGAACACAATACAAGTAATGGTGGATGCTATTATTAATAGTCCTCTTAAAGTAGATGCAACCTTCTTCTTACATCCATTGTTTTATTACTTCTCTTTCTGTCATGATAGTGTAGGAGATTTCTGTTGAGGATCGCGACGCCGGCAAGCCTCCGTTAGTATCCCCTGCTGGAGAGAAAGACACAGATGAAGAGATGAGAACATGTGAAGAAGACGAGAAGAACAAGCACTGGTTCTCAGTCAACACAAGTCAAGAGAGAAAGGATGAATAATACTTGCTCATACAACAAATGAGCGATTAGTCTCCATAGTATTAATAGTCAAAAGAAAGCTGAAACGTTATAATTCTACTAGCGAGCTGATTGGCTAACTCAACACATTAAGTTGTACCTGATTGGCCAGCATCATTGATTAAGTTAAACTTGATTGGCCAGCATCCTTAACACAGATACTATATAATAATATTAGTCAAAAGTTTAAAAGATATAGTCTCCCACTTCTCTCGAGCAACCATGCTCAGCCATTCCTTCACCCCATGTTGCATATTCTTCGTCCATGCCGCCATCAAGTTCCAGTTCATTGATCTACCATGCTCTCCATGACTTGGATGACGAACGCGCTGCATCAGGCTTCAATCACAGTACCACCTCAGCACAAACACCTTCCTTTGATTGAAGCTCTATGATTCCCAGTTGAGCTCGCATCCTTCTGTACTTCTCCGAGGGTAATGGTTTGGTTAGAATATCAGCTAATTGATCTCCTGTGTTGTAGTGCCGAAGTGTGATGGACCCATCAGCAACGAGACTGCGAATGAAGTGGAACCTAACGTCTATGTGTTTGGTTCTCCCATGATATGCTGGATTTCTCGCAACGACTATAACTGACTGGTTATCACACCACAGCACAGAGGGCCCTTCAATCAATCTCCCACAATCTCCTAGTATCCTTCTCAGCCAAACCAATTGACATGCTTCTGAGGTAGCCGCTATGTACTCGGCCTCAGTTGATGAGAGAGCCACAACGTCTTGCTTCTTCGATGACCAAGTAATTAAGTATGTTCCAATCCTGCTCAATACTCCTGAGGTGCTCTTCCTGTCACAAAGAGAACCTCCATAATCACTATCTGTAAACCCCTCAAGAATTTCGTTACTTTCACTGGAGTAGAATAAGCCAAACGACAGAGTTCCTACAAGATACTTCAAGACTCTCATCGCCTGCTCATAAACCCTGATAAGAAGTTAACAACATAGCATATATCTGGTCTAGAATGCACAATGTAGAGTAATTTGCAATGAGGCTTCTGAACAGTGTACCATAAATTAATTCCTCCTCTTCTCCTTCTAAGAACTTCTCATTCACTCCCAGCGGGGTCTCTGCATGCTTGCAGTGTCCCATATTCATTTGTAAAAGGAGCACTTCAATGTATCTCTTCTGTAAGATAAGAATTCCTTCTCTTGATTGTAATATCTCTAATCCTAAAAACAGTTTGATCTCACCTAGATCAGATATGTCAAATGTATCCATCATCTCCCTTTTGAATTGCTTGATCAGACCTTGTGATGCACTGGTGTAAACCATATCATCCACATAGAGACTAATCAGAATACAAGTTCCTTCTCCATCCTCCTTCTTATAGAGTGTATGCTCAGTATCATTCTTCATGTAGCCATGCTGCTTAAAATGAGTGTCAATCTTGCTGTACCATGCTCTCGGCGCTTGCTTCAGCCCGTAGAGAGCCTTCTTCAGACGATACACCTTGTGCTCATCACCACTGATTTCATATCCTTCAGGTTGAGACACATAGACTTCCTCTGAGATCTCCCCGTTGAGGAAAGCTGATCGAACATCAAAATGATACACAGGTTGGAAACTTTGATCAGCGATAGCTAACATAACCCTTACAGTTTCAATCCGGCCCACAGGTGCGAAGACCTCATTGTAATCCAGACCATGCTGCTGGACATAACCCTTTGCTACCAGCCTCGCCTTGTGCTTCTGGATCTCTCCATCAGCACCAAGTTTGGTCTTGTATACCCACTTAAGTCCCACAGCCTTCTTCCCAAATGGTAGCTCAGTCAATTCCCAAGTATCATTGCTTTGAATTGCTGCTACCTCGGCATCCATGGCCTTTTTCCACTGTTCATGTTCTATGGCATCTTGATACACTTGTGGATCATTCACAAGAAGAGCAAAGGAGGAGGAATTATATACCTCTGCTAATGATCTTGTTCTTCTTGGTGGTGACTCATCACTTGATTCCTCTGATGAGTTCGAGCCACTCCTAGCATTCCTGCTGCTTGAAGAGTCTCCATTCCTGTTAATTGTCTCATCTGTTGCATTGCTCTTGTTCATCTCTTCATCTACACCAAGTTCACTCATTGTGACCACTGACTTGCTTCTATCTTCATTCCACTTCCATCTTGAATTTTCATGAAAGATCACATCCCTACTCACAATCACCTTGGAGTTCAATGGATCATACAACCTATAGGCCATAGAATCTGAGCAGTATCCCAACAGCACACACTTCACTGGTTTCTCATCTAACTTCCTGAGCTTTTGCAAGGGAATTAGTGTATACACAATACATCCAAATACCCTGAGGTGACTCACATCAGGTTTAACTCCATGCCACATTTCGAATGGAGTCCTTCCCTCTAGAGCTTGTGTAGGAGACCTGTTAATCAAGTAGACTGAGGTTGTTGTTGTCTCGGCCCAGAATTCAGTTGGTAATTCACCATCTTTGAGCAAACATCGAGCCATCTCAACAATGGTCCTGTTCTTCCATTCCACAACACCATTTTATTGTGGCGTATAGGGTGCTGAGAGTTCCCTCCTGATTCCAGCTTCTTCACTATATCTAGTGAATGCATGAGAAGTAAACTCTCCCCCATGATCACTCCTGAGTGTTTTCAATTTTTTTCTGGTCTCCCTCTCAACCATAACATGAAATTTCTTGAAACAATCAAAGGCCTCACATTTGTTCTTCAAGAAATAAACCCAGCACTTCCTACTGTAGTCATCAACAAGAAGAAAGAAGTAATTCATACCTCCCAGTGATGGCACGCTCATTGGACCACAGATGTCCATATGCACCAATTCAAGACAGTATCGGGCTTTTCTAGACTTTACAGTTGGGAAGGGACTCCTTGCATGTTTGTACATCGCACACTCCTCACACTGAGTTACATTGTATAGTTTTGGTAGGCCAACAACGCTTGCAACACGCGCAAGCGTCTCAAGACTCCTGTAATTCAGATGACCGAGGCTTCGATGCCACAACTCCGAAACTGCATGCTTGCTCACGGCCAAATTCAGCCTCTCAACTCCCGTGAGATCACTAGAAAACATATTATTGTTCATTCTTGGTACCTCAATGATCATTTCTCATGTGTTATCATCACTAATAACACACTTGTTCTTCTGAAAAATCACCGAGTATCCCCTGGTGAGAAGCTGTCCGACGCTGAGCAAGTTATTGGCCAGGTTAGAGACCAACTGCACTCCCTGGAGTTGTTTAGCTTCTCTGCCCTTCCTGCCAATGGAAACCGTACCCATTCCAAGCACCTCCATCTCCTTATCATCACCAAGAGGAACCGTGATTTTCTGAGATTCATCCAAGCTTGTGAACATGCCTCTCTGCCCCGTCCGTTATGTGATTCGAACACCCCGAATCCACTAACCACACCGAGTTTGAGACTGGGACTTCATCAGTACTGGCTTTGAACATATTCAAGACCTCCTTATCCTCAGTGACCAGATATGCTCCCTTCTCTGCGGACTTGATTCTCTCCTGGCACTCAACCTTCACATGTCCATACTTTTTATAGTGAAAACATTGGATATGAGCCTTAGAATTGAAATCACTCCCTTGTCCTCTAGACCCTCTGCCTCTTCCTCTATCTCTGAAGAAGCCTCTTCCTCGTCCTCGAGCTGAGCTCCAACCACCCGGGGTGCTTGAGCTTCCCTTTTCCTTGGACTGAGGTGTTGAGCTATCACTCTTCACATACAATACCTTCTCACTGACTTTTCCTGCAGATCTATTAACCCTGAACTCATGTGCTTGGAGTGACCCATAAAGCTCGTTAAGAGTGAGCATCGACAGGTCTCTGGACTCCTCCATCGCGACGGCCATAAAGTCAAACTTCGGTGCCAAACTTCGCAAGACCTTGGACACTACCTCTGCCTCCGAGAGCTTGTGCCCAAGACCTCTCACTTGGTTCACTATCGCGATAACCCGTGCCCAATAGCATTAAACGCTTTCACCATCCTCCATCTGCAAGGTCTCAAAACTTTGCCAAAGAGCTTGCTTCCTTACGGCCATCATCGTTGAGGAACCTTGAGATTGCTTCTTGATTATTTCCCACACATCATGAGCCGTCTTTGCCTCTGCTATCCTGTCAAGGACCAGCCCATCTACCGCCTGTTGAATGAGACACCTTGCTTTAGCATCCCTCTTCTTGGTCTCCTTCTCCTTCGCTTCATCCTCTCCTTTCGGCATTTCATTCTCAACCAGATTCCAGAGCTCCTAAGACTAAAAAACCATTTTCATTCTCAAGCTCCATCTCCCATATTCTTCACCCTTGAAGACTGAGACGCAGTGCTACGTGAGACTCACGCGGGCTTCGCTTGTCATGACCACCTCGAAGCTCTGATACCACCTTGTTGAGCATCGCGACGCCGGCAAGCCTTCGTTAGTATCCCCTGCTGGAGAGAAAGACACAGATGAAGAGATGAGAACCTATGAAGAAGACGAGAAGAACAACTACTGGTTCTCAGTCAACACAAGTTAAGAGAGAAAGGATGAATAATACTTGCTCATACAACCAATGAGCGATTAGTCTCCATAGTATTAATAGTCAAAAGAAAGCTGAAACATAATAATTCTACTAACGAGCTGATTGGCTAACTCAACACATTAAGTTGCACATGATTGGCCAGCATCATTGATTAAGTTAAACTTGATTGGCCAGCATCCTTAACACAGATACTATATAATAATATTAGTCAAAAGTTTAAAAGAGATAGTCTCCTACTTCTCCTGAGCAACCATGCTCAGCCATTCCTTCACCCAATGCTGCACATTCTTCGTCCATGCCGCCATCAAGTTCCAGTTCATTGATCTACCATGCTCTCCATGACTTGGATGACGAACGCGCTGCATCAGGCTTCAATCACAGCACCACCTCAGCACAAACAATTTCCTCAAAAATTACTTTCTAGGTTTTAATTTTTTTAGAAATGTATAGCTTGTGACCCCTACAAAGCTTGGTGAGCAAATTTAGTCTCATTTTTGCATGTGAAAATTCATACAAAGATTTATGTGGTGCTTATCTGTGAAAAAAAAGAAAGGAAAAGAAAGAAAAACAATAGAAAAAGAAGGAAAAAAATAAAAAAAAAATAAAAAAGGTAAAAGGGAGAAAAGTAAAGGAAAAATAAAAAACAATGATAAAAATAAAAAAAGTTGGCGGATGAGTTTATTGGTGTGAGGGCTATTTTTGTAATTTTCGCAAGGCCCCCTCTTTGAAAATTTTATGAGCTTTTCCTTGAAACATATCTTGAGGTTTTTAACACTCTTGGTGGTAGAGGGAAAAATTATAAAATTTTTCCAAAAACCCACCTTGAGGTCTTGACACTCTTGGGGTTAGAGAAAAAAATTATAAAATCTCCCCAAAATCCACTTTGAGGTCTTGATACTCTTGGGGATAGAGAGAAAATTCTATAAAATTTCTCCAATCCCACTTTGAGGTCTTGACACTCATGGGGGTAGAGAGAAAATTTTATAAAATTTCTCCAAAACCCACCTTGAGGTCTTGACACTCTTGGGGGTAGAGAGAAAATTCTATAAAAATTTATCCAATCCCACTTTGAGGTCTTGACACTCTTGGGGATAGAGAGAAAATTCTATAAAATTTCTTCAATCCCACTTTGAGGTCTTGACACTCTTGTTGTTAGAGAGAAAATTCTATAAAATTTCTCCAAAACCAACCTTAAGGTCTTGACACTCTTAGGGGTAGAGAGAAAATTTTATAAAGCTTTATACCAAAACCCACCTTGAAGTCATGACACTCTTGGGAGTAACTCTTGGGGTAGAGAGAAAATTTTATAAAATTTATTCAAAACCCACCTTGAGGTCTTAACACTCTTGGGGGTAGAGAGAAAATTTTATGAAATTTCTCGAAAATCCACTTTGAGCTCTTGACACTTTTGGGGGTAGAGAGAAAATTCTATAAAATTTCTCCAAAACCCATCTTGAGGTCTTGACACCCTTAGGGATAGAGAAATTTTTTTTATAAAATTTCTCCAAAATCCACCTTGAGGTCTTGACACTCTTGGGGGTAGAGACAAAAGTTATAAAATTCTTTGAAACTAACTTTGAGGTCTTTTGACATTCATTGGAATGAAAGGAAAAGTAAACAAAAATTTTTGTAAAAAATCTCTCCACTCACTTTGAGGTCTTTTAACACTTATTGGAGTGAAAGGAAAAGTATATAAAAATTTTATGAAAAATTTTCTTTAAAAAAAAGTGCTAACAAAAATTTTCTTGAAACCCATTGTGAGATCTCATTAGCAAGGATGAATTGGAGAGTTCAATTGATGACTTAGTTTAACAGAAATCAAGTTCATAAGTACAACTTGAGATCATTTTAAAAGCAAGTCAGAATTGTCAAGTTAATGACCTTATCATGTTGAAGGCCATGGCTTGAAGATTTGATGGTCAAGGCTCAAAAAGTATTAAAGTGTTAAGGCCTAAATATGTCATACAAATGACAAATGCAACTTTGAAGTCTTGAGACACAAAGAAAGTCAAAAACCTAAGGAGCATCACAAGTTAAATGCCTAAAGATTTCATAAGTACAAAACACCGGAGTCTAGCAATTAAAGAAACAAATATAACCAAGTAGGCAACTCATAAATGTAGAGTGGCCACAGCTTGAGAGTTATCCGATGTATCAAGATACAAACACACATAAAAAAAATCGAAGAAGGCCACAATCACCAAGTTAAAGGGTTTTCCAAAAGAGAGAGCTTAAAGAGCATGATAAAAAAAATATTTCTCTCAATACTTTTGTATTCTCTCTCATGATTATGTATTCATATGCTCTTTGAAATTAATAAAATAAATTAATTTTATGTTTGCTCAATCATTTCTCATTCACGCTTGTTTCTCAATTAGAGGTTCCCATGATATTGTCTGGGGTTATTAATATTAGGGTTTACCCCTAATAGAAGTCATGAACTTGTAATCATCTGAAATATGAAAATAGTTAAAATTTGATTTGTGATCCATGGTTTTTAACCGGTCAAGCCTAATTAAAAGTCGGGTAAAACAAAGGAGCCCACAATAAGAATATACTAAAAAGTAAAAAACCATATCGGATTCGGTTACCTGATTTTAATTTCTCCTGACCCGGATCTGATCCTGTTTTCATCTAAAAATTTTGCATCGGGTACTTGTCCCTTTTTTTTTTTTTATTGGGTACCCAAAAAATTCAGGTTAAAAATTCAGATACCGGATCGGATCATCGAATCCAAATTTTTTTATTCACCCCTACCTTTTCCCCTTCTCTGATCTCTCTCTAGACTTTCTTTTCTTAATCTCCTTTCTCCCCTATACGGGGCCATCTTTTCGACTCCAAGCTCTTAAATCTCAAAATTGAAAACTTTTCACCTGTGTCAAATATATAATTTTTTAAATTTTTTTTTTAATTTCATACATGGAAAATATTCAAATTTAATAATTTTACACAATAGTGCCAAATGTAGTGCTAAATGTAATTTTTAAAAAAATAATTTTTATGAATACCATGTCAAATACTTGTACTAAAAATGCATATATAATACTATATTAATATCGTGCAGTATATTAACATCATGTCCAAATGTAGTATCAAAATACAAATATAATAGTATATTAATATGATGCAAAAAATATAAATATAATAATATATTAATACCGTGGTAAATACCGTGCCAAAAATACAAATATAATAAATTATTAATATGGTAATTAGTTAAGTTTAGATATTAAAAATAATCAATACAATTTGGAGTTTGCTAGCCACCCTTAATTATATGATTGAGGGTAACCCATCATGATTACTTCCATTTCATTGCCCATAATTAGGACTAACTCTTTTTAACCCCATCTTAAACAATAGTCACAAGACTCACAACCCCAACCTCATATCATCTTCATCCCTTTCAAACCCTAATCCCCAATCCCGTTGAAACCTAGGGTTTGCATCCATTGATTGGGTTTCAATGTCTTAAGTTTGCGTTTGATGTTTTATCATGGGAATGTTTTGATAGAACTTGATTGATGAGAAAGTAATTGATGGGAAAGTAACATTCCTTTGTTTGGTATGCATTGGAAAGTTTGATTAAATTGAGGGGAATGTAATATTTTTGTGTTTGGTATTGGAAGATATTCTTGGAAATTTATTGGCATAATGACAGAAATGCCCTTGTGTTATTTTACTTTTCCACAACTTATTAATCAATTTTTTTAAATTAAGATAATAATAATATGTTTTTAAATGTATAAAATGTATTTAATATAAAATATTTAAATAAAACATTTTTAAATAATAAATAGTAATATGTTTTGGATATTAAAATAATTATAAAATGTTTTTAAGTGTATAAAATGTTTTTAATATTAAATAATAATAATTAATAATAATAACAAAATGTTTTAAATAATAATAATAATAATGAATAGTAGTAAATTAACCTTGTATACACATTAGTAAGTTTAATATAATACATGGATAGCTAGTTTAGTAAGTGAAAAAACTCTATAATAAGTGGTTTACTATAAAAAGAAAAGTTGAAATATGTTATATTAAATGAAAACTTAATATAATACGTGGATAGCTAGTTTAGTAAGTGAGAAAACTATATAGTAAGTGGTTTAATATAAAAAAAAATAACTAGAAACATGGTATATTAAGTGAAAATTTAATATAATACATGGATAGCTGGTTTAGTAAGTGAAAAAGCTCTATAACCCCAGCTTCGGGATTAGCAACCTCAGCCCAAGGTTAGCATTCATTAGCCCCGGGATGGAGTGAACAAATCGTTGTATTATTCTACTTATCAACAACTTATAAATAAATTTTTAGTATTAAAATAATATAAAAATATTTTTAAATATATAAAACCTTATTTAATATCAAATAATAATAAAATGTTTTAAATAACAATAATAAATAATATTTTTAAAATATATTGTTTTAAAATAGTAACAAAATATTTTTAAAAAATATTAAATACTTTTATAATATGAAATATTTAAATATTTATTATTTAAATATTTATGTGCTTGAGAAAACCCTAAAAGAAAAAAGTAATTTTGAAAAAGTTTGAGGGTATTTAGTAAAATTAAATTGGCTACCTTTCCTTTGTGAGAAAATCAGTACCATGGAATTTCTCTACCTTTCCATTTTGTGAGAAAATCAGTTTCCTCATTTTGATGGAATTTCTCTACAATGGCAAAGCTAATTTTTAGTTTATATATATATATATATATTAAACATGGTAAAGTTATTCCTTGTGTTACTTTGTAGAAAAAGTTAGGTACTCTCCCATGTACCAAACACAACCTTAGACTTTCTCCAACTCATTCCTCAACTTCCTCACACCCTCCATAATAGTCACCTCCACCCTACTTTCTTTGTCACCCCCTTCACCTACACCATCATCGTTATCCTCTTCTCCACCACCATGATCGCCGTCGATCTCACCACCACGCTCACCTTTGCCCACCCTACAACGCCGTAAACCCTCAACGCCCTCTGCGGATCCTGCATCTGCACTCCCCCACCCAGGGACAGAACCAAGGGGGGCTAGCAGGGGCTTCAGCCCACCCTCGGCACCGGCAAGGTTTTCTATGTTTGGCTAGAAAACATAGAACCATGCCAACCAGCCCCCTTTGGCCATGCCAACCCCTCTAGTAGCCCTTCATCCGCTTTGATAATCACTACATAGATACTAGAGACCATGAGGAAAAACTTTTGAATTGAACTCAACCTCAAAAAGCATTTCTACAAGGCAGGATAATTCATGGAAAATGAGATCTTCAAAGAAAAACAAACAAAAAAAAAACAACCAAGTTAACAGAAAACTATGCTTTTATAATTTACAAAAACTTCAGTGACTGAATTAAAACTGGTGCACTGAGAGCATGAGTCAATTGCACTCTGGTTAAAATAAACCAACTAACTATTGCCTCGAACTAATATGCATCCATTTGATGATCACATCCTGTCCGTTCATTGAAAACCAATCTTGACTCTTGAGGATTTGTTTGATCAGTGATGTTGCATAAGTTCCAGGCAGCAAGAAGTCTAGCATCGAGGTTGGTTTTGAGATCGTGTGGTTCAGATTTAATCAATCAAGGATGAAGGTTTAAGTTCTAGGCAGTGGAAGAAGCCATGGATTGTGTTTGTAGTGAACGGCGGTGATTTGAAGATCAAGTTGTGTAAGTTCGAGGCAGAGGAGTATCTCTAGCTTTAGGGTTAGAGTCTGATCAAACAATCCAGATTAGATCAATCAAGCAGAGTACGTTAGTTCGAGCCAAAACAGATCAAGCGGTGGAGTTAACTTGGGCTAGACACGTTGTATTATGACTCAGCTGATTCAATTCAAAATAGTCACTGAAGTTTGACAGTTATTTATATGTGTTTGTTTATTAGAAAGTTTGATGTTTTTCCTGGTTTTTCTTAATACATGCTCGAGCTTGTGTGAATTTTTTCCAGGAGAATAGAGTGTGTTTTTAAACTTTGCTTTGCATACAAAAAAATTGTTCCTTTCGAGCTCTAGTTTCTATATAGTGTTTTTCAATATCTCACTATTTTGTATTGAATACAATTGTTATGTTTAATGAAATATTTTTTTTTTTTGACATTTTGCGCTCAGACCACCCCCCACCCAATTAATAAATCTTGGTTCCGTCCCTGCCCCCACCATCAATGCCATCCTCCTTGCCGCCAAACCCTCGATCCAATCATCTCCTTAAGTTGTGCCACCTTCTCTCCACTCTCCACATCCATCGCGCGCGATCCACCACCTCATTGCAAGTACGCTAATCATGATCTTGAATCTGATCCTCTTCTTATTCTCTCCTTCATCGTCATCATCATCGTCCACCATCACCACCTCATTAGCACCACCCACTACCATGATCTATTGTTTCTTAAGATTGCTTGAGATTGCTGATTTTGTTTAACATCATACCTCGTTGAGGTTACTTGAAAGCACTAATTTAAAGAACTGACATTTCTAATAAATTGAGTGAATGTGAAATACATGTTCATCTACTTTTGATCATAAAGGCAACTAAAAATTCGGATGTGTTAGAATTCGGAAAAATTTCAAACTACTGCATTATATAACTTAAGGTTTCAGGTATTTGACTGAATTTAGATGTGCCAGAGTTTTGCAAGCAGATCGATGGAGGTTTCATTTTGGAAATTCTTTATGGATGCTTGGTTCTTTAGCACGTTAGTAGAACTACATTATGATTTTTCTCACAGCCATATTTGACATGTTTCAGCAATGAAAATTTTGATTGTTCTCATGGTTACAATCACTTCTAAAGTGCATCTTTCTCATAATTAGTCACTGATATTTGCTTGATCTTTACTTGCGTGTCATGTTTAAAATGTTTATATTCTTCAGGGTTGCATAGTGATAATACATCAAGAACATAGCAGTAATTTGTTGTTCTCAATGACTAGTTTGATAGCTGCTATTTTGTTTTGGTGCCTTTTAATTCCATATAATCTTTATATGCTGTTTTGTGGATAGAAACAAACTAAAGGGTATTTTTTTTATGCTTTTTTCCTTTGTAATATTTCACATTTCACGGTGTGTTGTATTTTATGTTTCAAGAGTATTCTCAGTCTTTTATGTCGTGTTAAGTTGTCATTTTTTTTTTCAAATTAACAATATTAATGAAACTAGTTTGTGATTAGATTAAACCTCTCATGATATTTTATATGAAGATGAGTTATTAAAATTTAAACTTGATATTGTATTATTGTGTAACAATGTATACATATTAGTGTCACAATTTAAGAGGTTGTCATGTTTCCCATTATTCCCATTTCTTTTCAATCTTGTAGTGAGAGATTTTTTCTTTTAATGCTTTTGATCTACAAATCAATTGCGTACGTCTTCTTCTTGTAGGATTTAAACTTGGCATATCAAAACTTGGCAGAATTGCACTATGAGTTCTTTGCAATTCCTCACATGTTTGAAATAGTCCAACTTATCGGATCAAGGTCATTGCCCTTGATTATTCGTGCTCTTTTAGATCATATTTCAAACAAAGTAAGTTTCATGAAATTAATTTTAGAGATTGTCAAATATTGCTTGAGGATCTTTTAATCGTAGTGCTAATTTATTTCACTAATATAAGTTCTGTTTTTAGTTTTATCCTATAACTGTTATATATACTATCACTAATTTGTGTGTAGTTCAGGAACAAAATTGCATGTTCACCCACCTTTAAACTAGCTGTAATAATTCCATTAGTTTCTTAATTTCTGATAACATTGTGAACATCCTAATACAAGCTTTTATCATTTCCTGATAACAACAATTGCACCTAAAATTAGCGGGTTGCCAAAGGACTATTGGACTACTTCCTTTTTGGTGGTGGTGTAGCGGTAAGAGTTTGTGTTATGTCTAGAATTTTTGAAGAATTTAAAAGAAATATTAATCAATATGAAGCTATTGAATTGCCCTATTGTAATAACTTAGAATTCATGGTTTCTTTTATGTATATGCTTTTTCATTTTTTTTTTTTAACATTTAATTGATAATAATATCGCTGCTTATAATAGTATCTAGCAGGTTGTTCATCATTGAAGTTTAGCCTTAGGTGCTGGAGTACAAGGAAAAGTTTACTAATACGGATTGAGTCATCAATATTATCCAAGTCTTGCTAATATACAATACTTGTGATTGGCAATAACATTAGACACAATGTACTTTAATGTTATCTAGGCTGGAAAGTTTGATGTTACGCAGCTTTCTTAATCACTATCTGTTCACATTCTATATTAGCTAGGAATCCCGTCTGTTGCAATAACACATAATGCTTGCAATATAGCTATGCTTTGCTGCCTACCTGTGACAAAAATCATTCTATTGTGTGTGTGTGTGCACATGTGTGCTCACATATGTGTGTTAAGTAGAGCTTGTAGTATTTTGAACTTTACACTTTTTGTTGGTATTTGGTACATATGTTGCCTCCAAACTGGTCAGGATTTCTTAAAACTTTGTATTCAATCCATAAATTTCTTGGAACATTATGTTGGGTGAACTCAAATAATTGGACTCGTTTATAGCAAAAAGTTAACTGCAATGATTGTGAAGAAAATGGCCCTCAATGGTTTTCCTGAGAAAGAATAATGATTTAAATAATGACAGACTTTTGATGATTGCGCAAAATACAGCAAGTTTACTAATTAGCAAAATGAAATTCAGACACTAACCAAAGAATATGAAGAGAGATTCAATCGCCACAGTTTAAATAATTGGCTATGCTATCTGGAACTGTGTCATTCAGCTTGTTATTTCCCAAACTTAGTTTTCTTAGTGATCCGTGCTTCCTGAATCAAAGACATTCTTGTTCTCCTTGTATTTCGACAATCCATCAACAAGATCATCAATGCCTCCACTGATAAAATTGCTAGTAAAATCTAAGAATTGTAACTTGCATAAGTTCCCCATGTCTTTTGGCAATGTTCCATTGATGTTGTTCTCGAATAAATCAAGCTCCCACAAGCTAGAGAGCTTTCCTAAAGATTCTGGTAATCCCTTTGTGATGTCATTGCCCAGTAATTTCAACTGCTGCAATTAGCTAAGGATTATAATTTTTTGTGTTTGGTGGGGAAACCCTAAATCTTATTTATTTTTAAGAGACACACCTCCTGTAATCAAGGAATATCGTTCTTTGAGGTGCTAGATACATGAATTCAAGATTTCTCTGTGTTTCATTGTTGTTTTGTTTAGATTGTAAAGGACGTGGTATCAATCCAAAAAATTGATTGGTTGTTGGCATTGACAATGGGGTGAGCTGAGGAGAATGCCGAGATCTCACCGACAATCGGGTGAAGGTAGGTGACCTTTACTATGGTAGATTGTTGCAGATTTTGGGTGTCAAAGTGCAGCCTTGTGTTATGAGCTAGAGTTTTGGACTCCATTCATACTAGAATTGCATTTTAATACCCATCTCTTACTTAGTACTAAGTTTAACCATGTTGATGATGGTAGTTTGGATCTTGATGTTTGTTTTTAGACTTGCAAGCCATGACCTCCTTGTTCATGCATGGAAACCTCATCTTGGTTTAAATTATTCACCTTGTAAGCATGAATTCTTAATTTAATTTATTTAGATATATATATATATATATATATATAGTTGTAAGCATGTAGCCATGGTGTAATTCATTATATATATATATAGAGAGATACTTTTGTAAGCATGACATCATGTAAACATGCATTTTAGTTTACTTTATATATATATATATATATATATATATATATATATATATATATATATATATATATATATATGGATATATATATATATATACAGGAGCGGAACCAAGGGGGGCTAGCAGGGGCTGAAGCCCCCCCTCGGCGCCGGAGAGAATACTTTTTAAGCAATATAAGATTTGATGGTTTTCGATTTTTCTATACTTAATTTTATCTAAAATACAATATTTGAACACATGAAAGTGTGGAATGTGGGTGTGCTGGGGTGGTTAGTGGTTTTATTCATAAGGTATGTGATCTTTTTTGACCTACCCAAGTTCAAATCCCACATGGTGCATTTTTTCACATTTTATTGTTTAATTCAAAAATTACTATTATTTCAAAATTTTAATAAAATAATTCTTATATACAAATTTTAGTAATTTAAAAAAAGCTTGAATTGATAATGAGACCTAACATATATAGTTTGGTTGTTTGTATTTAAAAAAAAGCTAAAGTGAAACAACAAAAGTTTTTTTATAAACAATAGTTTGGTTGTTTGTAGTGAGAGGGATTAATTTTACCATATTTAAAAAAAAAAATACAAACTTGAGATGTATTTTTATTAGTTGAATTATTGAAAATCTCATATATTTGCTATCAGTAATAACAAAATTTTAAATTATACTTTATATTTTTTTTAATATGTGTATTCAAATTTTGGTTATATTAGCACATTGTTCTTCATTTGAAATAATTATTTTTTTGGATTATTTTTACTTTTGTTTTTTTAGGCTTCATTTCCCTATCATCAAGTCCTCGGTTTCCAGTCCCCTGATATATATATATATATATATATATATATATATATAAATATACATGTGATGTTCTGAAGCTTTTGTTGGCCACGAGATTTGTGTGAGTGGATGTGAACCATGTTTTGATTATTAGCATGTTGATGTTTATTTAGCATGTTGCTTCTCCCTTTGAATAGAATGATGTGAATTGGTTGGAAGTCATTTTTGAAATCCATGCATAGGTGTATATTATGAGTATAGGTGTACTGGTATGTATTCTTCTAGCAATACTTTTGTCAGTTTCTAGTTTCTACAAACTTGTTTTTTTGGTTGTTGTTAGATTGACCCACTTTAACCTTTTTGAGTCTCGTGGTTCGCTAGGGTTGCAAAAATTTAAGTTAAAGGGCTAATTTTTTTACCAGCTTATTATAAGACTTCTCCTAAAAAGGGTGATCCTAGCTTTTTTTGGACATGGATATTAGATTTGAAAGAAGTCCGAGCTAAGTGACCACTAAGAACTTCATTTTTTTAATATTTGTGAAATTAAATTTTTAATTGACAAAAATATTGTCTCTTATTTTTAGTATGATATTATTTCTAAATATTTGCTTATTTTTTTATTATGAAAAATTTATTTATTTTTTTGGACAAGTGTTTTTTTAGGTATTTTTTTGCTTAATTATGGTTTTTGATTTAATGATTAATGCTAAGTGTGAGATTTTAATTTACATGATTACCTTAAATTTTTAAATTGTAAATCCTATATGTATACAAGGGTTGGAATGCCTGCCATTCTTTGGTTGAGTAAATCATTCCCATTATTTTTACTTGTTTATTTATATAATTGTTGTATTGTTATTTTGGAGGAATTAGTATTGTAGAATGATTTTAATGTTTTGTTTACTTAGTCTTTATATAATTAATTTCTATATATTTAGTTTTTTTTCTAAAGTGGGATTCTGAAATTGTGTATTTCCGTTTGTTTGAATATTTGGAAAATTTATGAATATTTTGCGCTTCGACTTTGTGTTTTTGGCTGAATGTTTTTGGTCTCAAAATGAGCGATATGCAATACTGTCAATGAGGGGTTAAACCCTGACTTTATCGACAAGAAATTATGGAAAATGAGATTGCATTTTTACAACATGTCCATTCGGTGAAATAATTAACGGCCATCTGATATTCAGTCTCGAATCACTAAGGGTAAATAAATAACCTCTATTATTCTGGCTCGGGTTACTGAGGGTAAACAAATGACCTCTGGCATCTATAGTGAATTTGGAAACATATACTGGAATTTATTATTTTTTGCTTTGTACTTTTGATTTTGATTTGTGGCAAAGATACAAACTTTTTGTCCTGCCTTGAAGTTTCTATATTTCTAAGATCATAATTCTGGGTTTCAAATTTTGGTAAATGACATATTTGGAAATATTCTTTTATTAGAATATTATAATCTACATTTTGAAATAATTATGTTTTGGAGACCTATGCTCATTTTCTAACGACTCATTATATTTATGGTTTTCTATTTTAAAATATAATATTCTTTGATTACAATATTTTTAGATAATGGTATTACTTTGGAACTATACCTCTATTGAATTGTTTATTTTGTATTTGTTTAAACTCTGTTTAAACTTTGGATTATTCTCAATATTTGAAATTGGGAATTATAGACCATGTTAATTTTAAATTTTTTTTAGTGGATTACTTACTATGACTCATACAGTTGTTTCAAATATTTTTCTAGATTAAGAGTGGTAGACAAGAGTGGACTTAAGAAGCTTGCAAATAGTTGATGTGATGCCTTGTTGTAGAAGTTGAGTTGTATTTGTCCAATTTGGTTTATGTATTTTTGTACTTTGGACTATTGTAACCCTGCATTGTATGCCCTGTAGAGTCTGTAATTCTGTAACTCAGTTGGTTTGTTTAGTTTTGCCTGCTCTGAATCATGATTTGAGGCCTTGCAAGTCTATTGGGTTCACACCTTATGGGTTTACGGCTGTTTGTCCACACATCATATCTAGTCGGGCCGGGTTTGGGGCATGACAAATTTAGTAGTATCAGAGAGATTTAGTAATTTTTGACTTAATGGTCTTAGTGCATTAGATAGAAGTGTTAAACCTGAAATGCTGATTAGAATTTGAACCCTGATGGAGTAAATGACATTAGAAATGGTTTCTGATCACTTACTAATTCTATATTCTCGTCTTACTTTCCGACTTTGCTTCCAATAGAGTATACTAGATCTCAAATTAGTTTCCATGCATTTTATAGCTTTGATTTATGTGCCAAGTCATCTAGTTTTAATTAACCTTCAATCTGTTACTAATGATTACTCTGATTTTGACTTGTAGAGAGTAATCCATTGTGCCATTATATTTAGTGGAAAAACCTTTTGGTCATTTGCATTACCCTTGATTGAATAGCATGAGCCTTAATTGCCTCTCTGTGCAAATTTTCTGACTGTAAAGGAGAATCTTGTGGATTAATTGATTCTATGAAAAGTAGATGCTTTCCTTTTGTTCTAAAGCAAGTCATGTGCCAAAGTTAAATGATATGAGTAGATTCTTTCTTATAGAAACTCTCTTACCTTGTCATTTTGCTTCTCGTATTTGACATGGCCCTTGTGATATGCTATTGGTTCATTACTATCGATTGGATTGCCAATTTTGCTACTTACCGATATTACATTAAGTTGTGATATAATATTATCCATTTATGGCCATCATCTGTGCATTAGACCCATTTTTTCTTCAATGTTCTAAACTCTAGAAGGTCGCCCCTGGTACACTATTTTTTTGTTAGGTGTCTTCATTGACATCTCTGGATGCCAAAATAGTTTGTGAAGTTAAGTTGTTCTTGTCTGATGTGTTCTCCGCAAATGCACGAGTCGCACACAAGTAATATAGTGGTACCCTGTGAGGGGTAGGGTTGTCGAACCATAGGGACTGGACTCAAAGTACTATAGTTGATCTTCTAATGTCTAACCGGATCACAAAATTAGGGTAAAGATGATAACTAAGAATGTTAAAGGAGTGAAGGATGACATATAAGGGCTGAAACTAAACTAGGTGAGTGAGAGACGCAGAGATAGAGCTGGTGGAATTGTCAGGTAGATAAGGATTGAGTATTTCAATAACAAGAGAGCAATGCCCGGGATGATTCTTGTGAGCTATCGTATGCTGACTGACCTCTAATGCCTCCCAGGTACATTCTACGGTTCTTGCGTGTGCTCAAAAGCAATATTGCATCTATGGTTCTCAAATACACCAAATTTTACTAAGGTAACTGTGGTTTCATACACATTGAGTTTTGTAATCACACAAGGCAACTATAACTATGGCAATCCACACACCAAGTTTTACCAAAGCAACTGTGCAAATTAAACACATCAAGTTATGCAAATACAAGGTTAAACACAAGAAACCAAAAGAACTCCATAGATCATAAGAAGAAAGTATTCAAAACATACAAAGCATCAAAGTTCAACATCCTGGGGCACCATGGACGGTTAGCCCCTGAGGAATGGGTACAACATGGAGAAAACAACAATAGATCTAAAGAAAGAAGATAAGACTCCCTTCTCTTCAAGATCGCCTCCAATGTTGAGCTCCATACACTAGCCCCACTTTTCTTGCCTCTAACTCGGCTCGTGCTCTTGCACCATAAGTTTAGTCTGGCCCAAGAAATTTGAAGGGGAAGAGTTTGGTAGCTGCCCCCCAAGAAGATGAAAAGAGGATGGAGAGAAGATCCCCCAAAAGAATGCCCTAGATCTGGCTTAAAAAGCAGATTTCAGGCACAACACGCCCTCGACATGGGGGTGTCACTCCCGCTGAAAATCAATGGAAAGTAGATTTCAAGCTTGACACACCCTAGACATGGGGGTGTTACTCCTGACACGCCCTGGACATGAGGTATCACTCCTGACATGCTAGTGCTAGGAACACACAATCTGTGTCCCTTTTCCAGACCTGCGCTACAATGATTTGCTACAATAATTATCTACAAAGATTGCCTGGAATAATCAATGGGCGCACACAATCATGTCGAGACCATATCTGGGCGAACCACAATAAGTAAATGCTTAAAGACAAGATAAATACTTGAGAAGGGTATAGAAATGTATATATGAAATGCACTCATCATTGTCCTTGGCTTTTGTTTAAAATTTTCGAGTATTTATTTGAGCTTTGGGTGGCAAGAATGCTTTAGAAATTTTGAGGAATAACATTTCTTATAGTTTGATGATGTTCTTATCCTCCTTGATACTAGGAATAATTCTTAGTGGCATGTTGTTGTAATATCTTCAGTTAACAATTGATAATCATTGGAGAATCATCTTGGGAAGGTAAAATGAGCCTTATTACTATAGTGTTTCATCTTGATTATGAGGGGATTCATGCCATGATGTTCAAGATTGATTTGATTAAGCTTATGGAGTCATTGATGTGTAAATTTAGAACATTTGCTTGGGGAAATTTAAGAAAATTTTAGATTGGGTGGATATTTGGTGATCGTCAAGGCGATTACTATACTATTGCAATATTGATGCTTGTAAGGAAAGGATATTTCTTAAACCCTTGATTTTTGTGATAGCAGATATTATACCTTGTTTTAATTTGAGGAATTTCCTTTTTTCATTGATTTTTGTGAAGTAATTTGGTAATGATTTTGGCTCATAATTTTATTGGAAATATGTCTTTCAATTGATAAGGAAATTGAAATTGTTTGATATTCTTGGACCCATTTGCTTTTGGGTCCATGCTAATAATTTTGATGATTTTTGCTATATTCATGAGATGCTATTGGTGATATCATTTAAATGGCTAGTCTTAATTATATTTCAATACATCATTTTGATAATGTTTTCTTAATATGCTTAATAGTTGAAGAATTTGATTTTTGGTTTTCAAAATGACGACGATGACGACGACGATGATGATGATATTGATGATATATAAATGAGGATAGTGTGTTTGAGGTTTTAAATCTGACAGATGATGGCAATTTACCGATAAGAAATGTTTAAGCATTGTAGCAGTACAATTAATGGGCATGGGTTTAGAAGTTAATGAGGGATATAAGGAGACAGATTTGAAACTTGTGTTTTGCATGGACTTATAGCCATAAATTTTAATATTAATATATATCTTATCATTATAACATTAGTTATCATTAAACTTTATGAGATAGACATGACCTTAAGCTCTTGTTTGAGTGTTTGCAACCTCAAGGCAATCACTTTAGAGGTCCCCTAGTACTCCATCTTCAAGATCGTCCAAGATTGTTTGGCTAACATTGTAGCTGCATTGGGTGACAACACGGTCTCATTTATAGTTTGTTGAATGAGAAACAAGGTCTTCACATCACTCTTGTGATTGCCCCTTAGTGGTTGTACATCATTTGTCTTAAAGAAGCCTTTCTCGATGAGATCCTAGGTTTCATGTAATCTAAACAAGGTACACATCTTGATGCTCCAATGCTCATAATTTTCCCACTTAAATATAAGAAGGTAAGGCTGTGAGTCATTCCTAGCATTTGGATTTTTTTGAGCTATGATACCACTATTGGAGCTTTCGCTACAGCTTTCTTGGTTTTAGTTAGAGAAGAAGCTGTGTATTGAGAGGCTAGGTAGAAATGAAACTCAATAATACTTCTCAAAGGCATACATACCAACATATATAGCACCCAGAACAAGACACTAAAGACTGACCCAGACACCAACGTACATATGAGTCCTACTGTCATACAGTATACACTTGATAATTTGACTATGACCACCAACCATTACAAAAAAAATCCTAAATCGGCATGGTAGAATTGGCATGGGAATGAGTTTAAAAACCTTGCCAAATTGACTTTGGCACCGAAAAATAACCGTGCCTATAGAATGGTCACAAATAAATTTTGGCACTATCATTTTATGCGGTGCCAAATTTTGTCACTA
Organism: Dioscorea cayenensis subsp. rotundata; assembly: GCF_009730915.1. NCBI lineage: Eukaryota > Viridiplantae > Streptophyta > Magnoliopsida > Dioscoreales > Dioscoreaceae > Dioscorea > Dioscorea cayenensis. The sequence continues at coordinate 71,632 of NW_024087263.1, forward strand.
TTTTTGGCACAATTTTTTACTATTGTTCCAAACATTAGCATTAATTTTTGGCACAAACTTTGGTTCCATATTTGCCACGGTTTTGGCACTGTTTTATTAGTTAAGTATTTAGTACGGTTTTTTGACATGATTTAATATACTACAATTTTTGCACAGTTTTTGGGAAAAAAATTTTGTAATGCCTTTTGGCACGCTTTTGTTTATTCTGTGAAAAAAATAATTTATATGAAATTAATTTTATTTAAATTTTCTTGAATTATACCAATCAAAAAAAAAAAATTTTGAATTGCTAAGCAAAAATCATTTTATTGAATTATCAATACATATACATTCCTTTAGTCAACATCTTCAACATCTTCTGACTAGCAATAAAAACATTATGGCTAATGGATTGTTTGAAAATAGTAGGCAATGTAGAGAATAGAAATATAATATTGTTTACAATGAGCTTAATAGCTAGAAACATTACAAAATTCCTGAAGATGCATAAGAGGACCTTTAGTTGATGCAATCCTTCATTCATCAATCTCTAATGGTTTAAAATGTTTCACATCCAAAAGATATGTCCCAATTGCTAAACAAACAACCCATACATCTTTTAGTTTTCTTGCGATAATCTGTATTATTTTAGATGCAAATCAAACATATAGTATCATAAAATTATTTAATGATATGATGGCTTAATTAATTATACCTTCCCACATCTTTGGCCTTGATTTGACTAGTGTTAACTCTGAATGAAGGCATGTACGCCATGGTCTTTAAGGCCGGTGGTGCTTGAACAATGATGACCGGAGAGCTTATTTGAAGCTCTACATGTCCACCTGAAGATTCACATCTTTTAACTAAACTCAGGTACCAAGTATGAACTAGTGTGCTTTGTATGTATGTGCATTATCCAATCATTATTATTTTGATTGGTTGTTCTCCCTAAGCATTCATATGTGATGTCCAGATGAATCACTAATTGGTTAAGAACAAAATGCATTCTCGATATTCACCAATTGCTTGTGACTTCTCCAAAAGCATACTTTGGCAACAAAATGAATTTTGATGAATACAAAAGGGAACAAATACCTTATCAAGGTCTTTTGACTCAATTGTGTTCCCTAATGCAGCAAAAAATTCTAACTTCAACTAGTAATCTGGGTTCTCCTTCAAGATAACAAATCCCTCCAGCACTGGAGTTAGAGGTATATATCCGCACAAGAAGTAGTATAGTAAACATCCAAATCATATAATGGATTGCACATCGAAATGAGTAAAGAAAAGAGTGTAAGAAATGGTTACTTCTCTGTGGCTAGCTCTGCTCGGTCGCTAGCTGCAAGCAACACTGGAGTAGAGTGTGTCTAGAATACGGTGCTGGTCTTTGGTCGATCTGCTTGGCCCACATCACCAACAGCCTGACCAACTTGAATAGGAACTGACAGAGGCTTCAAATTCTCATCCATTGTCATTAGCATCCTAGGCTGCAATTGTTTCAGGCATTACTTAAACTATTAGTACTGGATATATGAATAAGGACTTTCAGAGAAATAATCTTTTATGAGATAAATAAGAAAGTTGGCTGACAAACTGCGGTTTCTGATGCTACACCTGTATGGCTAAGACAAGGATATATATAAAGCATGTAATGATATTTGCCAATGATGATAGACTTCATATGCAGACAAGCATGCATCATAGTCACCAAACCAACAAGGGCTGTGCTGGAGGGAGGGATAGAAACAAAAAGGTAAAACCAAAAAAGGTTCATAATCAGTATCATATTGGAGAAGTAACAATGGAGAGTAGTCATGGACTACAAAGGGGAAAAACTTACGGCGACAACATAAACCAATCAGAATGGTAAAGAGAAAGTGTTAGCAGCCCTTTTCCAAGATGTACCAATTCTAACTAGCTTGTGTTTTTAGCTAATTTTGCTTTAGCTAGGAGTAATTTTGAATCTAAACAAACATACTAATGAGTGCAAACAATGTGCTTACACAGAAAAGATGCCCAGCTTCTTTGTAGTAATAGCTGGAAAGGTTTCGAAGCATCCCTACTATTCACACATTATTGGTCCCAGCCCCTATGAGGCCCAGTGAAATTATTGTGGCCTGTCAATTTACAAGTTAGATTAGAAGTAAAATCATAATAAGCACACAACATTATAAACAGAAATAAGAAGTACAATTGGCACTTCTCCATCTGTATCATGACTGAGTTAGCTTAGTGTGTCCATAACATTAACATGGTCAAACGATAAAATGAAAATGTTTAATGTAGAGGTATTAAAGGTAACTTCTAGTTTAAGATAAAGAAAAAGGTGAAGGTTACAAGCCTAGTTCCACAATATAGATACCTTGGAATTGGATATGCAGAGGATACCATCGGCTAGAGGCATTACTCTTCTAATATTCTGTTCTCCATATTGTAAAAGATTCTCTAAGGAGCGAATGGCATATCTACCAAGAACAGTAGGTCCCTGGTGTGTCTCACCCTTATCAAGATGTTGAGCACAATATCCAAGCAATTTTTGGATCTGTCAGGAAGAAAGGATGATAATTGAATAAAGTTCTTGGATAGCTTCTATTCTAAAGCAATTCAATAGGAAGGAATAGACACACAACCATAAGCACATTTCCAGTTCAAGTGTATGCTAATGACAATAGTGTGACATCACAGTATTTCCTAATTTTATCATTAAATGTCATTGAAACCTCTGTAGTGGCCTCAAAACTTTCCTGTCAGGAAGTTCAACACAAAGAATGAGGAAATGTATATATAACTGCTTAGGCCATCCAAGAAGTCCTAGGAAAAATTAAGAAAAGAATAATAAACACAAACAGAAATAGAACATCAATATACAACAATGGAATATTTCACATGGAAGTGATCGTCTTGCAAATTATAAATGCACTAACTCCTTTTTCATGGAAAAGGAAATGAGCATCTCCTCAAATCACAAACTACTAGAATAGAATAACAATAATAGAAAGGAAACAATGAGTATCAAGAAAAAATAATGCATCCATCAAGGAAGGATGGTTGATTTATTACTTGCTTTGCAAGATACAAAAGGCAAGAGCAATAGGAAGCAACCTAGTGAGAGTCTCACTCAATTCAGTCTCACTGCGGTCCAACAATGCAAAGATAATAGATTAGGCAATTTCTACATTGCAGAAGCCAACAAACACTAGCCCTAGTGTGATTGCAGTAAAGACATAAACTTCAAGAGATGTCTTTACATCACTTAGAATATTGGTCAACTGAATTCTAAGCTGTCAACAGAAGATAATATCATTGAAAGGTCTATTGCTGGAATCAGGAAATTGCAAAATTGAATATCACAAATGTCAAACCCCATCTCTATGTGAGCCTGCATATGTAATACCAAGGCCCAAAATGGCCCCAATCCTAGTTATTGTATCATCTTTGACGATATAGTCCATTAGCAATGCCATTGCCTAGAAAAGAAAAACAATCAAAGATAAATGTAAGAAGAAATGAAAGCAATACAATAACTTAAAAAGGGTAGGAATATGAAAGAAAAATATATAAATAAAAACACATAGGGTCACAGTAATTCTTGATACCACAGTTGACAATGCCTACACCCAACAATGCACCAGCAACAACATGGTTGTCATTGTTGTGCAAATATTTGTCAATTTGTGCAAGTCTAGAGTCAACATCCCACAACCATTCCCTATTGCCAAGATTAGAAGAACATCAATATCTGACAAAGCCACAGAGAAGACAACCAACACATATCAAAGTGTGTAACTAGTTACTACCAGACTTGCATGTTAGTATTAATCCTGACGTAGCTACTAGATTGAATGAGTGCAACTCTAAAGAGAGCCATGTGATGTCGTACGTGGTAGGTGGGATATACACTCAAGTGCAACTGTTGGAAGCTGTAGAATTAGCTGGCTTTGATGTGTTTTTTTTTGTTGTATTGTTATGTCTATTCTTACTTTTATTTCTCTTGCTCGTTTTGTCATTGATGTTGTAGTATTTTTTCTTTTAGCAAAGTTTAGTGTACACCAAAAAGGTTAAACTCTCTCTGCGTTCTTGTTCATGAGTGAATGCACCAAGTGCAGATTTCCTTGAAAGGGAAGAGCTTCCGTTCCAGGTGCTGGTGATCATATCAGAGTGGCAGCAGCTAACATCTGGTATCAGAGCTAGTGAAGATTGTATGCCTAAGTTTTTTCGGGCTGAAGATATGACGCTATCGACACAGCAAGCTTCAAGGGAGGGGTTGGTGCCTTTACACTATCCTATGCTCTCGGCCACTAATTATTCTACGTAGGCGATTAAAATGGAGGCTAACATGGACGCTCAAGGTGTGTGGGAGGTCATCTAGCCGGCTGCCGGGGTGGTAGTTGACGTGAGGAAGGATAAAATGGCATGAGCTTGTATATTTCAAGCGGTGCCCAAAGATATCTTACTTTAGATTGCGAACAAGAAAACTGCAAAGGAAGTGTGGGAAATTTTGAGAATGAGGTACCTTGGTGTCGATAGGGTGAAGAAGGTGAGAGTGCAGACACTCAAGAGCGAGTTCGCAGCACTTAGAATGAAAGAGACCGACACCATCGACGAGTTCACAGGGAGGATGAGCGGTCTGGCCAGTTCAGAGAAGTCAGAGAAACTATGGAAGATGCAACACTGGTAAAGAAACTATTTGTTTCTGTTCCTAGTCAATACTTGCAGGTCGTCGCCTCCCTTGAGCAACTCTTGGATGTGGACGAGATGCCCTTCAAAGAAGCAATTGGATGTCTGAAAGCCTATGAAGAACGTGTAAGGAAGGACGACAGACAGGGTGATCAACTCCTCCTCACTCGTGAAGAGTGGGCAGCGCGTGAGAAAAAGAGCAGTGGAGAGCATCTAAAACAATTCTCTAGTAGCTCTGAAGGAAGAGGATGGTGTAGGGGACGTGGCAGAGGATGGTGTGAGAATAGTTGCACTCTCATCTTGTGAGGCAGAATTCATGGCTGCCGCTGCTGCAACCTGCCAAGCTATATGGTTGAAGAATTTGCTCAAAGAGATGACAGGAGGTTACTCAAATTTGGTTACCATTTATGTTGATAACAGATCGGCCATTGATTTGATGAAGAACCATGTTCATCATGGACGCAACAAGCACATAGATGTATGTTATTACTTCATCAGAGTGCATCGAAAGTGGACAGATCAAGGTGGTATTTGTGAGTTCAAATGAACAGAGGGCAGACATTTTGACAAAAGCACTGCCAAGTGTGAAGTTTGTAACTATGCGCAACCTGTTGGGTGTTTGCTGTGTCGACCCACGTCAGGATTAGGGGGAGATATGTTAGTATTAATCCTAACGTAGCTACTAGACTGAATGAGTGCAACTCTAAAGAGAGCCATGTGATGTCGTACGTGGTAGGTGGGATATACACTCAAGTGCAAGTGTTGGAAGCTGTAGAATTAGCTGGCTTTGATGTGTTTTTTTTTTGTTGTATTGTTATGTCTATTCTTACTTTTATTTCTCTTGCTCGTTTTGTCAGTGATGTTGTAGTATTTTTTCTTTTAGCAAAGTTTAGTGTACACCAAAAAGGTTAAACTCTCTCTGCATTCTTGTTCATGAGTGAATGCACCAGGTGCAGATTTCCTTGAAAGAGAAGAGCTTCCGTTGCAGGTGATGGTGATCATATCAGAGTGGCAGCAGCTAACATTGCAGCTGCACTAGCCTTCCCATGTTCCTTGTTCTTAAAAAGCCAACTACCTGAAGATCCAATACTACTGATGAAACAGTCATCAGTTTATCCAGCACACAACAAAACAGAAGGTTCAACGTCAATGTGTCTTAAGCATGGATCCTTATCAATAACTCATAAGAACACAATTTCCACTACTCTACCTGACCAAAACATGCGTTTACAAATGCACTACAAAGTTTGCAGCCAGAATGAGAGCATGCAGAGACCAGAAAAGTAAGCAAATAATATATTGAAATTTGTAGAAGCATTTGGCCTTTAGCGTTTTCCTCCAAATTATGTGCAAGGATCTCAATCCATACTAGACTATAATACTATGATCAGACAAAAAAAATGCCACTGAATGACCCACCAGAATATGCTTTACCCTTTAAAAATGAGTTTAAAGTGGCATTCATCTAAATAGAAAATCTCTGCATTGACTTTCCAAAATCCCCAGACCATAATATTCAACAAGATAAATCATTTATGTACCACAACTAGTTGATATGGTAAACCATGCACAGTGACACATAAGTACACATGATGAAAGAATATACCACTCAAGAACTACATGCCAAATAGGCACATAGCTAGGAAAGAATTATATCCTGCAGTTGATCAA